>NW_023331745.1:0-77692 GCF_011100685.1 Canis lupus familiaris | reverse complement strand
ACTTCTGAGAGTTGAGCTCACCCTCAGTCCCTCACAGTTCCACACTGCCTGCAGAGTGAGTTTCGCACGTCTTCACCAGAGACGTTTGCACAGAGGCCTTTCTGAGACTGGCATAGTTAACCAATGCATGACCTGGCGGGTTAATCTCCAGGTGCAAGTAGAGTGGTAATCTGGGGAACCTCCTGTCTCAGATACTGCTACCTTCACCCTGCCATAAGCATGCAGCTAGTTGACAGCTGGCTTCAAGGCATGCTTCCCTGTGAGAGCTAAGGACAGGGCACAACACCTCCCGCATCCTGCTGACTGTAGAAGGAGCTGCTAACGTCCTCATGTTAGTGGAGGGAAAGGTTGTGAGAAAAGCATGTGGAATCGTTGTGCCTGAACCCACGTGTATCTGAGTTGAATACAGCAGATTTCCAAAGTCCTTCTTCATCAGAGTGTAGCTAGGTTCCCACTCGCATGTCCGAGTGGGTAGCAGACATCTGCCTCCCATGCATACCCACTTCTGAGAGTTGAGCTTATGGCCTGTAACCCTACCTCCTGCCTGCAGCTACCTTTCGCTTCCAAAAGGCCTAGGCTCGCTGCTTCACCGAAGTGTTGGGAGAGGTAACTGGAATCTCCCGGCACACAAGACTAGTGCCTCCAAGCTCAATCCAGCGATTTCCCAGTAATTCCTGGGGTAGACTGGTGCTACATACTAAGTTCCATATGTGAGAAGGTAGCTGAACGCCTTGTCCAAAATCATCTTACTGCTGAGAGTTGAGCTCACCCTCAGTCCCTCACAGTTCCACACTGCCTGCAGAGTGAGTTTCGCACGTCTTCACCAGAGACGTTTGCCAGAGGCTATGAGACGCAAGTTAACAATGCAGACCTGGAGGGTATCTCCAGGTGCAGTAGAGTGGTAATCTGGGAACCTCCTTACTCAGAATACTGCTACCTTCACACTGCCATAAGAATGCAGCTAGTTGAGAGCTGGCTTCTAGGCATGCTTCCCTGTGAGAGCTGAGGACAGGGCAGAACCCTCCCGCATCCTGCCTGACTGTAGGTAGCTGCTAACTCCTATGTTAGTGGCTGGAAGGTTGGGGAAAAGCATGTGTAAGCATTGGGCCTGAACTCCGTGTATCTGAGTTGAATACAGCGATTTCCAAAGTCCTTCTTCAATCAGAGTGTAGCTAGGTTCCAACTCCCATGTCCGAGTGGGTAGCAGACATCTGCCTCCCATGCATACACACTTCTGAGAGTTGAGCTTATGGCCTGTAACCCCATCCCTGCTGGCTACCTTTCGCTTCCAAAAGGCCTAGGCTCGCTGCTTGACGAAGTGTTGGGAGAGGTAACTGGAATCTCCCGGCACACAAGACTAGTGCCTCCAAGCTCAATCAGCGATTTCCTAGTAATTCCTGGGTAGACTGGTGCTACATACTAAGTTCCATACGTGAGAAGGTAGCTGAACGCCTTGTCCAAAACATCTTACTTCTGAGAGTTGAGCTCACCCTCAGTCCCTCACAGTTCCACACTGCCTGCAGAGTGAGTTTCGCACGTCTTCACCAGAGACGTTTGCCAGAGGCTCTGAGACGCAAGTTAACAATGCAGACCTGGAGGGTATCTCCAGGTAGTAGAGTGGTAATCTGGAACCTCCTACTCAGAATACTGCTACCTTCACACTGCCATAAGAATGCAGCTAGTTGAGAGCTGGCTTCTAGGCATGCTTCCCTGTGAGAGCTGAGGACAGGGCAGAACCCTCCCGCATCCTGCCTGACTGTAGGAGCTGCTAACTCCATGTTAGTGGCTGGAAGGTTGGGGAAAAGCATGTGTAAGCATTGGGCCTGAACTCCGTGTATCTGAGTTGAATACAGCGATTTCCAATGGCCTTCTTCAATCAGAGTGTAGCTAGGTTCCAACTCCCATGTCAGAATGCGTAGCAGACATCTGCCCTCCCATGCATACCACTTCTGAGAGTTGAGCTGATGGCCTGTACCTCCACATCCAGCCTGCTGGTACCCTTCCGCTTCTAAAAGGCCTAGGCTCGCTGTTTGACGGAAGTGTTGGGAGAGGTAACTGGAATCTCCCGGCACACACCACTAGTGCCTCAAGCTCAATCCAGCGATTTCCTAGTATTCCTTTGGTAGACTGGTGCTACATACTAAGTTCCATACGTGAGAAGGAAGGTGAACGCCTTGTCCAAAAAGCATCTTACTTCTGAGAGTTGAGCTCACCCTCAGTCCCCTCACAGTTCCACAGCTGCCTGCAGAGTGAGTTTCGCACGTCTTCACCAGAGACGTTTGCCAGAGGCTTCTGAGACGCAAGTTAACAATACAGACCTGGAGGGTATCTCCAGGTGCAGTAGAGTGGTAATCTGGGAACCTCCTGTCTCAGAATACTGCTACCTTCACCCTGCCATAAGAATGCAGCTATTGACAGCTGGCTTCAAGGCATGCTTCCCTGTGAGAGCTAAGGACAGGGCACAACCCTCCCGCATCCTGCTTGACTGTAGAAGGAGCTGCTAACGTCCTCATGTTAGTGGCAGGGAAAGGTTGTGAGAAAAGCATGTGGAATCGTTGTGCCTGAACCCACGTGTATCTGAGTTGAATACAGCGATTTCCAAAGTCCTTCTTCATCAGAGTGTAGCTAGGTTCCCACTCGCATGTCCGAGTGGGTAGCAGAAATCTGCCTCCCATGCATACCCACTTCTGAGAGTTGAGCTTATGGCCTGTAACCCTACCTCCTGCCTGCAGCTACCTTTCGCTTCCAAAAGGCCTAGGCTCGCTGCTTCACCGAAGTGTTGGGAGAGGTAACTGGAATCTGCCCGGCACACAAGACTAGTGCCTCCAAGCTCAATCCAGCGATTTCCCAGTAATTCCTGGGGTAGACTGGTGCTACATACTAAGTTCCATATGTGAGAAGGTAGCTGAACGCCTTGTCCAAAAATCATCTTACTGCTGAGAGGTGAGCTCACCCTCAGTCCCTCACAGTTCCACACTGCCTGCAGAGTGAGTTTCCCACGTCTTCACCAGAGACTTTTGCCAGAGGGCTCTGAGACGAAAGTTAACAATGCAGACCTGGAGGGTATCTCCAGGTGCAGTAGAGTGGTAATCTGGAACCTCCTTACACAGAATACTGCTACCTTCACACTGTCATAAGAATGCAGCTAGTTGAGAGCTGGCTTCTAGGCATGCTTCCCTGTGAGAGCTGAGGACAGGGCAGAACCTCCCACATCCTGCCTGACTGTAGACGTACCTGCTAACCTCCTTATGTTAGTGGCTGGGATAGGTTGTGGGAAAAGCATGTGTAAGCATTGGGCCTGAACTCCCGTGGATCTGAGTGAATACAGCGATTTCCAACATCCTTCTTCAATAGGAGTGTAGCTAGGTTCCAACTCCCATGTCCAGAGTGGGTAGCAGACATCTGCCTCCCATGCATACACACTTCTGAGAGTTGAGCTCATGGCCTGTACCTCCCCATCCAGTCTGCTGGTACACTTCGCTTCTAAAATTCCTAAGCTCGCTGTTTGACGGAAGTGTTGGGAGAGGTAATTGGAATCTGCCGCACACAAGACTAGTGCTCCAAGCTCAATCCAGCGATTTCCTAGTAATTCCTGGGGTAGACTGGTGCTACATACTAAGTTCCATACGTGAGTAGGTAAGTTGAACGCCTTGACCAAAAGCATCTTACTTCTGAGAGTTGAGCTCACCCACAGTCCCTCACAGTTCCACACTGCCTGCAGAGTGAGTTTCGCACGTCTTCACCAGAGACGTTTGCCAGAGGCTTCTGAGACGCAAGTTAACAATGGCAGACCTGGAGGGTTTCTCCAGGTGCAGTAGAGTGGTAATCTTGGAAACCTCCTGTACTCAGAATACTGCTACCTTCACCCTGCCATAAGAATGCAGCTAGTTGACAGGTGGCTTCTAGGCATGCTTCCCTGTGAGAGCTAAGGACAGGGCAGAAACCCTCCCGCATCCTGCCTGACTGTAGACGTACCTGCTAACATCCTAATGTAGTGGCTGAGAGAGGTTGTGGGAAAAAGCATGTGTAAGCATTGGGCCTGAACTCCCGTGTATCTGAGTTGAATACAGCGATTTCCACAGTCCTTCTTCAATAGGAGTGTAGCTAGGTTCCAACTCCCATGTCCGAGTGGGTAGCAGACATCTGCCTCCATGCATACACACTTCTGAGAGTTGAGCTCTATGGCCTGTAACCCTACATCCTGCCTGCAGCTACCTTTCGCTTCCAAAAGGCCTAGGCTCGCTGCTTGACGAAGTGTTGGGAGAGGTAACTGGGAATCTCCGGCACACAAGACTAGTGCCTCCAAGCTCAATCACAGCGATTTCCTAGTAATTCCTGGGTAGACTGGTGCTACATACTAAGTTCCATACGTGAGAAGGTAGCTGAACGCCTTGTCCAAAAGCATCTTACTTCTGAGAGTTGAGCTCACCCTCAGTCCCTCACAGTTCCACACTGCCTGCAGAGTGAGTTTCGCAGGTCTTCACCAGAGACTTTTGCCAGAGGCTTCTGAGACGCAAGTTAACAATGCAGGACCTGGAGGGTATCTCCAGGTGCAGTAGAGTGGTAATCTTGGAAACCTCCTGACTCAGAATACTGCTACCTTCACACTGCCATAAGAATGCAGCTAGTTGAGAGCTGGCTTCTAGGCACTGCTTCCCTGGGAGTGCTGAAGACAGGGCAGAACCCTCACGCATCCTGCCTGACTGTAGGCGTAGGCTGCTAACATCCTAAATGTTAGTGGCTGAGAGAGGTTGTGGGAAAAAGCATGTGTAAGCATTGGGCCTGAACTCCTGTGTAATCTGAGTTGAATACAGCGATTTCCAATGGCCTTCTTCAATCAGAGTGTAGCTAGGTTCCAACTCCCATGTCAGAATGCGTAGCAGGACATCTGACTCCCATGCATACACACTTCTGAGAGTTGAGCTTATGGCTGTACCTCCCATCCAGCCTGCTGGTACCCTTCGCTTCTAAAAGGCCTAGGCTCGCTGTTTGACGGAAGTGTTGGGAGAGGTAATTGGAATCTCCCGGCACACAAGACTAGTGCCTCCAAGCTCAATCCAGCGATTTCCTAGTAATTCCTGTGGTAGACTGGTGCTACATACTAAGTTCCATACGTGAGAAGGTAGCTGAACGCCTTGTCCAAAAAGCATCTTACTTCTGAGAGTTGAGCTCACCCTCAGTCCCTCACAGTTCCACACTGCCTGCAGAGTGAGTTTCGCAGGTCTTCACCAGAGACGTTTGCCAGAGGCTTCTGAGACGCAAGTTAACAATGCAGACCTGGAGGGTATCTCCAGGTGCAGTAGAGTGTAATCTGGGAACCTCCTGACTCAGAATACTGCTACCTTCACACTGCCATAAGAATGCAGCTAGTTGAGAGCTGGCTTCTAGGCATGCTTCCCTGTGAGAGCTGAAGGACAGGGCAGAACCCTCCCGCATCCTGCCTGACTGTAGAAGGAGCTGCTAACATCCTAATGTTAGTGGCATGGAAGAGGTTGTGAGAAAAAGCATGTGTAAGCATTGGGCCTGAACTCCTGTGTATCTGAGTTGAATACAGCGATTTCCAATGGCCTTCTTCATCAGAGTGTAGCTAGGTTCCAACTCCCATGTCAGAAGTGGGTAGCAGACATCTGCCTCCCATGCATACACACTTCTGAGAGTTGAGCTTATGGCCTGTACCCTCCCATCCAGCCTGCTGCTACACTTCGCTTCTAAAAGGCCTAGGCTCGCTGTTTGACGGAAGTGTTGGGAGAGGTAATTGGAATCTGCCGGCACACAAGACTAGTGCCTCCAAGCTCAATCCAGCGATTTCCTAGTAATTCCTGGGGTAGACTGGTGCTACATACTAAGTTCCATACGTCAGAAGGTAGCTGAACACCTTCGTCCAAAAGCATCTTACTTCTGAGAGTTGAGCTCACCCTCAGTCCCTCACAGTTCCACACTGCCTGCAGAGTGAGTTTCGCAGGTCTTAACCACAGACTTTTGCCAGAGGCTTCTGAGACCCAAGTTAACAATGCAGACCTGGAGGGTATCTCCAGGTGCAGTAGAGTGGTAATCTGGGAACCTCCTGACTCAGAATACTGCTACCTTCACACTGCCATAAGAATGCAGCTAGTTGAGAGCTGGCTTCTAGGCCATGCTTCCTGGGAGTGCTGAGGACAGGGAAGAACCCTCACGCATCCTGCCTGACTGTAGGCGTAGCTGCTAACATCCTAATGTTAGTGGCTGAGAGAGGTTGTGGGAAAAAGCATGTGTAAGCATTGGGCCTGAACTCCTGTGTATCTGAGTTGAATACAGCGATTTCCAATGGCCTTCTTCAATCAGAGTGTAGCTAGGTTCCAACTCCCATGTCAGAATGCGTAGCAGACATCTGCCTCCCATGCATACACACTTCTGAGAGTTGAGCTGATGGCCTGTACCTCCCATCCAGCCTGCTGGTACACTTCGCTTCTAAAAGGCCTAAGCTCGCTGTTTGACGGAAGTGTTGGGAGAGGTAATTGGAATCTCCCGGCACACAACACTAGTGCCTCCAAGCTCAATCCAGCGATTTCCTAGTAATTCCTGTGGTAGACTGGTGCTACATACTAAGTTCCATACGTGAGAAGGTAAGCTGAACTCCTTGTCCAAAAGCATCTTACTTCTGAGAGTTGAGCTCACCCTCAGTCCCTCACAGTTCCACACTGCCTGCAGAGTGAGTTTCGCAGGTCTTCACCAGAGACGTTTGCCAGAGGCTTCTGAGACGCAAGTTAACAATGCAGACCTGGAGGGTATCTCCAGGTGCAGTAGAGTGGTAATCTTGGAACCTCCTGACTCAGAATACTGCTACCTTCACACTGCCATAAGAATGCAGCTAGTTGAGAGCTGGCTTCTAGGCATGCTTCCTGGGAGTGCTGAGGACAGGGCAGAAACCCTCACGCATCCTGCCTGACTGTAGGCGTAGCTTGCTAACATCCTAATGTTAGTGGCTGAGAGAGGTTGTGGGAAAAGCATGTGTAAGCATTGGGCCTGAACTCCTGTGTATCTGAGTGGAATACAGCGATTTCCAATGGCCTTCTTCATCAGAGTGTAGCTAGGTTCCAACTCCCATGTCAGAATGCGTAGCAGACATCTGCCTCCCATGCATACACACTTCTGAGAGTTGAGCTTATGGCCTGTACCTCCCATCCGCCTGCTGGTACCCTTCGCTTCTAAAAGGCCTAGGCTCGCTGTTTGACGGAAGTGTTGGGAGAGGTAACTGGAATCTCCCGGCACACAAGACTAGTGCCTCCAAGCTCAATCCAGCGATTTCCTAGTAATTCCTGTGGTAGACTGGTGCTACATACTAAGTTCCATACGTGAGAAGGTAGCTGAACGCCTGTCCAAAAGCATCTTACTTCTGAGAGTTGAGCTCACCCTCAGTCCCTCACAGTTCCACACTGCCTGCAGAGTGAGTTTCGCACGGTCTTAACCACAGACTTTTGCCAGAGGCTTCTGAGACGCAAGTTAACAATGCAGACCTGGAGGGTATCTCCAGGTGCAGTAGAGTGGTAATCTGGGAACCTCCTGACTCAGAATACTGCTACCTTCACACTGCCATAAGAATGCAGCTAGTTGAGAGCTGGCTTCTAGGCATGCTTCCCTGGGAGTGCTGAGGACAGGGCAGAACCCTCCCGCATCCTGCCTGACTGTAGAGCGTAGCTGCTAACATCCTAATGTTAGTGGCTGAGAGAGGTTGTGGGAAAAAGCATGTGTAAGCATTGGGCCTGAACTCCTGTGTATCTGAGTTGAATACAGCGATTTCCAATGGCCTTCTTCAATAGGAGTGTAGCTAGGTTCCAACTCCCATGTCAGAATGGGTAGCAGACATCTGCCTCCCATGCATACACACTTCTGAGAGTTGAGCTGATGGCCTGTACCTCCCATCCAGTCTGCTGGTACACTTCGCTTCTAAAAGTCCTAGGCTCGCTGTTTGACGGAAGTGTTGGGAGAGGTAATTGGAATCTCCGGCACACAAGACTAGTGCCTCCAAGCTCAATCCAGCGATTTCCTAGTAATTCCTGGGGTAGACTGGTGCTACATACTAAGTTCCATACGTGAGTAGGTAGTTGAACGCCTTGACCAAAAACATCTTACTTCTGAGAGTTGAGCTCACCCCAGTCCCTCACAGTTCCACACTGCCTGCAGAGTGAGTTTCGCACGTCTTCACCAGAGACGTTTGCCAGAGGCTTCTGAGACGCAAGTTAACAATGCAGACCTGGAGGGTATCTCCAGGTGCAGTAGAGTGGTAATCTGGGAACCTCCTGTCTCAGAATACTGCTACCTTCACCCTGCCATAAGAATGCAGCTAGTTGACAGGTGGCTTCAAGGCATGCTTCCCTGTGAGAGCTAAGGACAGGGCACAACCCTCCCGCATCCTGCTTGACTGTAGAAGGAGCTGCTAACGTCCTCATGTTAGTGGCAGGGAAAGGTTGTGAGAAAAGCATGTGGAATCGTTGTGCCTGAACCCACGTGTATCTGAGTTGAATACAGCGATTTCCAAAGTCCTTCTTCATCAGAGTGTAGCTAGGTTCCCACTCGCATGTCCGAGTGGGTAGCAGAAATCTGCCTCCCATGCATACCCACTTCTGAGAGTTGAGCTTATGGCCTGTAACCCTACCATCCTGCCTGCAGCTACCTTCGCTTCTAAAAGGCCTAGGCTCGCTGCTTTCACCGAAGTGTTGGGAGAGGTAACTGGAATCTGCCGGCACACAAGACTAGTGCCTCCAAGCTCAATCCAGCGATTTCCCAGTAATTCCTGGGGTAGACTGGTGCTACATACTAAGTTCCATATGTGAGAAGGTAGCTGAACGCCTTGTCCAAAATCATCTTACTTCTGAGAGGTGAGCTCACCCTCAGTCCCTCACAGTTCCACACTGCCTGCAGAGTGAGTTTCGCACGGTCTTCACCAGAGACGTTTGCCAGAGGCTTCTGAGACGCAAGTTAACAATGCAGACCTGGAGGGTATCTCCAGGTGCAGTAGAGTGGTAATCTGGGAACCTCCTGACTCAGAATACTGCTACCTTCACACTGCCATAAGAATGCAGCTAGTTGAGAGCTGGCTTCTAGGCATGCTTTCCTGGGAGTGCTGAGGACAGGGCAGAACCCTCACGCATCCTGCCTGACTGTAGGCGTAGCTGCTAACATCCTAATGTTAGTGGCTGAGAGAGGTTGTGGGAAAAGCATGTGTAAGCATTGGGCCTGAACTCCTGTGTAATCTGAGTTGAATACAGCGATTTCCAATGGCCTTCTTCAATCAGAGTGTAGCTAGGTTCCAACTCCCATGTCAGAATGGGGAGCAGACATCTGACTCCCATGCATACACACTTCTGAGAGTTGAGCTGATGGCCTGTACATCTCCATCCAGCTGCTGGTACCCTTCGCTTCTAAAAGGCCTAGGCTCGCTGTTTGACGGAAGTGTTGGGAGAGGTAATTGGAATCTCCCGGCACACAAGACTAGTGCCTCCAAGCTCAATCCAGCGATTTCCTAGTAATTCCTGTGGTAGACTGGTGCTACATACTAAGTTCCATACGTCAGAAGGTAGCTGAACACCTCGTCCAAAAGCATCTTACTTCTGAGAGTTGAGCTCACCCTCAGTCCCTCACAGTTCCACACTGCCTGCAGAGTGAGTTTCGCACGGTCTTCACCAGAGACTTTTGCCAGAGGCTTCTGAGACGCAAGTTAACAATGCAGACCTGGAGGGTATCTCCAGGTGCAGTAGAGTGGTAATCTGGGAACCTCCTGACTCAGAATACTGCTACCTTCACACTGCCATAAGAATGCAGCTAGTTGAGAGCTGGCTTCTAGGCATGCTTCCCTGTGAGAGCTGAGGACAGGGCAGAACCCTCCCGCATCCTGCCTGACTGTAGGCGTAGCTGCTAACATCCTAATGTTAGTGGCTGAGAGAGGTTGTGGGAAAAGCATGTGTAAGCATTGGGCCTGAACTCCTGTGTATCTGAGTTGAATACAGCGATTTCCAAATGCCTTCTTCAATCAGAGTGTAGCTAGGTTCCAACTCCCATGTCAGAGTGGGTAGCAGACATCTGCCTCCCATGCATACACACTTCTGAGAGTTGAGCTTATGGCCTGTAACCTACCATCCATGCCTGCTGCTACCTTCGCTTCTAAAAGGCCTAGGCTCGCTGTTTGACGGAAGTGTTGGGAGAGGTAATTGGAATCTGCCGGCACACAAGACTAGTGCCTCCAAGCTCAATCCAGCGATTTCCTAGTAATTCCTGTGGTAGACTGGTGCTACATACTAAGTTCCATACGTCGAGAAGGTAGCTGAACACCTCGTCCAAAAGCATCTTACTTCTGAGAGTTGAGCTCACCCTCAGTCCCTCACAGTTCCACACTGCCTGCAGAGTGAGTTTTCGCAGGTCTTAACCACAGACTTTTGCCAGAGGCTTCTGAGACGCAAGTTAACAATGCAGACCTGGAGGGTATCTCCAGGTGCAGTAGAGTGGCTAATCTTGGAACCTCCTGACTCAGAATACTGCTACCTTCACACTGCCATAAGAATGCAGCTAGTTGAGAGCTGGCTTCTAGGCATGCTTCCTGGGAGTGCTGAGGACAGGGCAGAACCCTCACGCATCCTGCCTGACTGTAGGCGTAGCTGCTAACATCCTAATGTTAGTGGCTGAGAGAGGTTGTGGGAAAAAGCATGTGTAAGCATTGGGCCTGAACTCCTGTGTATCTGAGTTGAATACAGCGATTTCCAATGGCCTTCTTCAATCAGAGTGTAGCTAGGTTCCAACTCCCATGTCAGAATGCGTAGCAGACATCTACCTCCCATGCATACACACTTCTGAGAGTTGAGCTGATGGCCTGTACCTCCACATCCAGCCTGCTGGTACCCTTCGCTTCTAAAAGGCCTAGGCTCGCTGTTTGACGGAAGTGTTGGGAGAGGTAACTGGAATCTCCCGGCACACAACACTCGTGCCTCCAAGCTCAATCCAGCGATTTCCTAGTAATTCCTTTGGTAGACTGGTGCTACATACTAAGTTCCATACGTGAGAAGGAAGGTGAACGCCTTGTCCAAAAGCATCTTACTTCTGAGAGTTTAGCTCACCCTCAGTCCCTCACAGTTCCACACTGCCTGCAGAGTGAGTTTCGCACGTCTTCACCAGAGACGTTTGCCAGAGGCTTCTGAGACGCAAGTTAACAATGCAGACCTGGAGGGTATCTCCAGGTGCAGTAGAGTGGTAATCTGGGAACCTCCTGTCTCAGAATACTGCTACCTTCACCCTGCCATAAGAATGCAGCTAGTTGACAGCTGGCTTCAAGGCATGCTTCCCTGTGAGAGCTAAGGACAGGGCACAACCCTCCCGCATCCTGCTTGACTGTAGAAGGAGCTGCTAACGTCCTCATGTTAGTGGCAGGGAAAGGTTGTGAGAAAAGCATGTGGAATCGTTGTGCCTGAACCCACGTGTATCTGAGTTGAATACAGCGATTTCCAAAGTCCTTCTTCATCAGAGTGTAGCTAGGTTCCCACTCGCATGTCCGAGTGGGTAGCAGACATCTGCCTCCCATGCATACCCACTTCTGAGAGTTGAGCTTATGGCCTGTAACCCTACCGTCCTGCCTGCAGCTACCTTTCGCTTCCAAAAGGCCTAGGCTCGCTGCTTCACCGAAGTGTTGGGAGAGGTAACTGGAATCTCCCGGCACACAAGACTAGTGCCTCCAAGCTCAATCCAGCGATTTCCCAGTAATTCCTGGGGTAGACTGGTGCTACATACTAAGTTCCATATGTGAGAAGGTAGCTGAACGCCTTGTCCAAAATCATCTTACTTCTGAGAGTTGAGCTCACCCTCAGTCCCTCACAGTTCCACACTGCCTGCAGAGTGAGTTTCGCACGTCTTCACCAGAGACGTTTGCCAGAGGCTTCTGAGACGCAAGTTAACAATGCAGACCTGGAGGGTATCTCCAGGTGCAGTAGAGTGGTAATCTTGGAACCTCCTGACTCAGAATACTGCTACCTTCACACTGCCATAAGAATGCAGCTAGTTGAGAGCTGGCTTCTAGGCATGCTTCCCTGGGAGTGCTGAGGACAGGGCAGAACCCTCACGCATCCTGCCTGACTGTAGGCGTAGCTTGCTAACATCCTAATGTTAGTGGCTGAGAGAGGTTGTGGGAAAAGCATGTGTAAGCATTGGGCCTGAACTCCTGTGTATCTGAGTTGAATACAGCGATTTCCAATGGCCTTCTTCAATCAGAGTGTAGCTAGGTTCCAACTCCCATGTCAGAATGGGTAGCAGACATCTGACTCCCATGCATACACACTTCTGAGAGTTGAGCTGATGGCCTGTACCTCTCCATCCAGCCTGCTGGTACCCTTCGCTTCTAAAAGGCCTAGGCTCGCTGTTTGACGGAAGTGTTGGGAGAGGTAATTGGAATCTCCCGGCACACAAGACTAGTGCCTCCAAGCTCAATCCAGCGATTTCCTAGTAATTCCTGTGGTAGACTGGTGCTACATACTAAGTTCCATACGTCAGAAGGTAGCTGAACACCTCGTCCAAAAGCATCTTACTTCTGAGAGTTGAGCTCACCCTCAGTCCCTCACAGTTCCACACTGCCTGCAGAGTGAGTTTCGCAGGTCTTAACCACAGACTTTTGCCAGAGGCTTCTGAGACGCAAGTTAACAATGCAGACCTGGAGGGTATCTCCAGGTGCAGTAGAGTGGTAATCTTGGAACCTCCTGACTCAGAATACTGCTACCTTCACACTGCCATAAGAATGCAGCTAGTTGAGAGCTGGCTTCTAGGCATGCTTTCCTGGGAGTGCTGAAGACAGGGCAGAACCCTCACGCATCCTGCCTGACTGTAGGCGTAGCTGCTAACATCCTAATGTTAGTGGCTGAGAGAGGTTGTGGAAAAAGCATGTGTAAGCATTGGGCCTGAAATCCTGTGTATCTGAGTTGAGTACAGCGATTTCCAATGGCCTTCTTCAGAGTGTAGCTAGGTTCCAACTCCCATGTCAGAATGCGTAGCAGACATCTGCCTCCCATGCATACACACTTCTGAGAGTTGAGCTTTTGGCCTGTACCTCCCCATCCAGTCTGCTGGTACACTTCGCTTCTAAAATTCCTAAGCTCGCTGTTTGACGGAAGTGTTGGGAGAGGTAATTGGAATCTGCCGGCACACAAGACTAGTGCCTCCAAGCTCAATCCAGCGATTTCCTAGTAATTCCTGTGGTAGACTGGTGCTACATACTAAGTTCCATACGTCAGAAGGTAGCTGAACACCTCGTCCAAAAGCATCTTACTTCTGAGAGTTGAGCTCACCCTCAGTCCCTCACAGTTCCACACTGCCTGCAGAGTGAGTTTCGCAGGTCTTAACCACAGACTTTTGCCAGAGGCTTCTGAGACGCAAGTTAACAATGCAGACCTGGAGGGTATCTCCAGGTGCAGTAGAGTGCTAATCTTGGAACCTCCTGACTCAGAATACTGCTACCTTCACACTGCCATAAGAATGCAGCTAGTTGAGAGCTGGCTTCTAGGCATGCTTCCCTGGGAGTGCTGAGGACAGGGCAGAACCCTCACGCATCCTGCCTGACTGTAGGCGTGGTTGCTAACATCCTAAAGTGAGTGGCTGAGAGAGGTTGCGGGAAAAGCATGTGTAAGCATTGGGCCTGAACTCCTGTGTAACTGAGTTGAATACAGCGATTTCCAATGGCCTTCTTCAATCAGAGTGTAGCTAGGTTCCAACTCCCATGTCAGAATGGGGAGCAGACATCTGACTCCCATGCATACACACTTCTGAGAGTTGAGCTGATGGCCTGTTCATCTCCATCCAGCCTGCTGCTACCCTTCGCTTCTAAAAGGCCTAGGCTCGCTGTTTGACGGAAGTGTTGGGAGAGGTAATTGGAATCTCCCGGCACACAAGACTAGTGCCTCCAAGCTCAATCCAGCGATTTCCTAGTAATTCCTGTGGTAGACTGGTGCTACATACTAAGTTCCATACGTCAGAAGGTAGCTGAACACCTCGTCCAAAAGCATCTTACTTCTGAGAGTTGAGCTCACCCTCAGTCCCTCACAGTTCCACACTGCCTGCAGAGTGAGTTTCGCAGGTCTTAACCACAGACTTTTGCCAGAGGCTTCTGAGACGCAAGTTAACAATGCAGACCTGGAGGGTATCTCCAGGTGCAGTAGAGTGCTAATCTTGGAACCTCCTGACTCAGAATACTGCTACCTTCACACTGCCATAAGAATGCAGCTAGTTGAGAGCTGGCTTCTAGGCCTGCTTTCCTGGGAGTGCTGAGGACAGGGAAGAACCCTCACGCATCCTGCCTGACTGTAGGCGTAGCTGCTAACATGCTAATGTTAGTGGCTGAGAGAGGTTGTGGAAAAAGCATGTGTAAGCATTGGGCCTGAACTCCTGTGTATCTGAGTTGAATACAGCGATTTCCAATGGCCTTCTTCAATCAGAGTGTAGCTAGGTTCCAACTCCCATGTCAGAATGCGTAGCAGACATCTACCTCCCATGCATACACACTTCTGAGAGTTGAGCTGATGGCCTGTACCTCCACATCCAGCCTGCTGGTACCCTTCGCTTCTAAAAGGCCTAGGCTCGCTGTTTGACGGAAGTGTTGGGAGAGGTAACTGGAATCTCCCGGCACACAACACTCGTGCCTCCAAGCTCAATCCAGCGATTTCCTAGTAATTCCTTTGGTAGACTGGTGCTACATACTAAGTTCCATACGTGAGAAGGAAGGTGAACGCCTTGTCCAAAAGCATCTTACTTCTGAGAGTTTAGCTCACCCTCAGTCCCTCACAGTTCCACACTGCCTGCAGAGTGAGTTTCGCACGTCTTCACCAGAGACGTTTGCCAGAGGCTTCTGAGACGCAAGTTAACAATGCAGACCTGGAGGGTATCTCCAGGTGCAGTAGAGTGGTAATCTGGGAACCTCCTGTCTCAGAATACTGCTACCTTCACCCTGCCATAAGAATGCAGCTAGTTGACAGCTGGCTTCAAGGCATGCTTCCCTGTGAGAGCTAAGGACAGGGCACAACCCTCCCGCATCCTGCTTGACTGTAGAAGGAGCTGCTAACGTCCTCATGTTAGTGGCAGGGAAAGGTTGTGAGAAAAGCATGTGGAATCGTTGTGCCTGAACCCACGTGTATCTGAGTTGAATACAGCGATTTCCAAAGTCCTTCTTCATCAGAGTGTAGCTAGGTTCCCACTCGCATGTCCGAGTGGGTAGCAGACATCTGCCTCCCATGCATACCCACTTCTGAGAGTTGAGCTTATGGCCTGTAACCCTACCTCCTGCCTGCAGCTACCTTTCGCTTCCAAAAGGCCTAGGCTCGCTGCTTCACCGAAGTGTTGGGAGAGGTAACTGGAATCTCCCGGCACACAAGACTAGTGCCTCCAAGCTCAATCCAGCGATTTCCCAGTAATTCCTGGGGTAGACTGGTGCTACATACTAAGTTCCATATGTGAGAAGGTAGCTGAACGCCTTGTCCAAAATCATCTTACTGCTGAGAGGTGAGCTCACCCTCAGTCCCTCACAGTTCCACACTGCCTGCAGAGTGAGTTTCCCACGTCTTCACCAGAGACTTTTGCCAGAGGGCTCTGAGACGAAAGTTAACAATGCAGACCTGGAGGGTATCTCCAGGTGCAGTAGAGTGGTAATCTGGGAACCTCCTTACACAGAATACTGCTACCTTCACACTGTCATAAGAATGCAGCTAGTTGAGAGCTGGCTTCTAGGCATGCTTCCCTGTGAGAGCTGAGGACAGGGCAGAACCCTCCCACATCCTGCCTGACTGTAGACGTACCTGCTAACCTCCTTATGTTAGTGGCTGGGATAGGTTGTGGGAAAAGCATGTGTAAGCATTGGGCCTGAACTCCCGTGGATCTGAGTTGAATACAGCGATTTCCAACATCCTTCTTCAATAGGAGTGTAGCTAGGTTCCAACTCCCATGTCCGAGTGGGTAGCAGACATCTGCCTCCCATGCATACACACTTCTGAGAGTTGAGCTCATGGCCTGTACCTCCCCATCCAGTCTGCTGGTACACTTCGCTTCTAAAATTCCTATGCTCGCTGTTTGACGGAAGTGTTGGGAGAGGTAATTGGAATCTGCCGGCACACAAGACTAGTGCCTCCAAGCTCAATCCAGCGATTTCCTAGTAATTCCTGGGGTAGACTGGTGCTACATACTAAGTTCCATACGTGAGTAGGTAGTTGAACGCCTTGACCAAAAACATCTTACTTCTGAGAGTTGAGCTCACCCACAGTCCCTCACAGTTCCACACTGCCTGCAGAGTGAGTTTCGCAGGTCTTCACCAGAGACGTTTGCCAGAGGCTTCTGAGACGCAAGTTAACAATGCAGACCTGGAGGGTTTCTCCAGGTGCAGTAGAGTGGTAATCTGGGAACCTCCTGTCTCAGAATACTGCTACCTTCACCCTGCCATAAGAATGCAGCTAGTTGACAGGTGGCTTCAAGGCATGCTTCCCTGTGAGAGCTAAGGACAGGGCACAACCCTCCCGCATCCTGCTTGACTGTAGAAGGAGCTGCTAACGTCCTCATGTTAGTGGCAGGGAAAGGTTGTGAGAAAAGCATGTGGAATCGTTGTGCCTGAACCCACGTGTATCTGAGTTGAATACAGCGATTTCCAAAGTCCTTCTTCATCAGAGTGTAGCTAGGTTCCCACTCGCATGTCCGAGTGGGTAGCAGACATCTGCCTCCCATGCATACCCACTTCTGAGAGTTGAGCTTATGGCCTGTAACCCTACCTCCTGCCTGCAGCTACCTTTCGCTTCCAAAAGGCCTAGGCTCGCTGCTTCACCGAAGTGTTGGGAGAGGTAACTGGAATCTGCCGGCACACAAGACTAGTGCCTCCAAGCTCAATCCAGCGATTTCCCAGTAATTCCTGGGGTAGACTGGTGCTACATACTAAGTTCCATATGTGAGAAGGTAGCTGAACGCCTTGTCCAAAATCATCTTACTGCTGAGAGGTGAGCTCACCCTCAGTCCCTCACAGTTCCACACTGCCTGCAGGGTGAGTTTCGCAGGTCTTCACCAGAGACGTTTGCCACAGGCTTCTGAGACGCAAGTTAACAATGCAGACCTGGAGGGTATCTCCAGGTGCAGTAGAGTGGTAATCTTGGAACCTCCTGACTCAGAATACTGCTACCTTCACACTGCCATAAGAATGCAGCTAGTTGAGAGCTGGCTTCTAGGCATGCTTCCCTGGGAGTGCTGAGGACAGGGCAGAACCCTCACGCATCCTGCCTGACTGTAGGCGTGGTTGCTAACATCCTAAAGTGAGTGGCTGAGAGAGGTTGTGGGAAAAGCATGTGTAAGCATTGGGCCTGAACTCCTGTGTAACTGAGTTGAATACAGCGATTTCCAATGGCCTTCTTCAATCAGAGTGTAGCTAGGTTCCAACTCCCATGTCAGAATGGGGAGCAGACATCTGACTCCCATGCATACACACTTCTGAGAGTTGAGCTTATGGCTTGTTCATCTCCATCCAGCCTGCTGGTACCCTTCGCTTCTAAAAGGCCTAGGCTCGCTGTTTGACGGAAGTGTTGGGAGAGGTAATTGGAATCTCCCGGCACACAAGACTAGTGCCTCCAAGCTCAATCCAGCGATTTCCTAGTAATTCCTGTGGTAGACTGGTGCTACATACTAAGTTCCATACGTCAGAAGGTAGCTGAACACCTCGTCCAAAAGCATCTTACTTCTGAGAGTTGAGCTCACCCTCAGTCCCTCACAGTTCCACACTGCCTGCAGAGTGAGTTTTCGCAGGTCTTAACCACAGACTTTTGCCAGAGGCTTCTGAGACGCAAGTTAACAATGCAGACCTGGAGGGTATCTCCAGGTGCAGTAGAGTGGTAATCTTGGAACCTCCTGACTCAGAATACTGCTACCTTCACACTGCCATAAGAATGCAGCTAGTTGAGAGCTGGCTTCTAGGCATGCTTTCCTGGGAGTGCTGAAGACAGGGCAGAACCCTCACGCATCCTGCCTGACTGTAGGCGTAGCTGCTAACATCCTAATGTTAGTGGCTGAGAGAGGTTGTGGAAAAAGCATGTGTAAGCATTGGGCCTGAAATCCTGTGTATCTGAGTTGAGTACAGCGATTTCCAATGGCCTTCTTCAGAGTGTAGCTAGGTTCCAACTCCCATGTCCGAGTGGGTAGCAGACATCTGCCTCCCATGCATACACACTTCTGAGAGTTGAGCTCATGGCCTGTACCTCCCCATCCAGTCTGCTGGTACACTTCGCTTCTAAAATTCCTAAGCTCGCTGTTTGACGGAAGTGTTGGGAGAGGTAATTGGAATCTGCCGGCACACAAGACTAGTGCCTCCAAGCTCAATCCAGCGATTTCCTAGTAATTCCTGTGGTAGACTGGTGCTACATACTAAGTTCCATACGTCAGAAGGTAGCTGAACACCTCGTCCAAAAGCATCTTACTTCTGAGAGTTGAGCTCACCCTCAGTCCCTCACAGTTCCACACTGCCTGCAGAGTGAGTTTCGCAGGTCTTAACCACAGACTTTTGCCAGAGGCTTCTGAGACGCAAGTTAACAATGCAGACCTGGAGGGTATCTCCAGGTGCAGTAGAGTGCTAATCTTGGAACCTCCTGACTCAGAATACTGCTACCTTCACACTGCCATAAGAATGCAGCTAGTTGAGAGCTGGCTTCTAGGCATGCTTCCCTGGGAGTGCTGAGGACAGGGCAGAACCCTCCCGCATCCTGCCTGACTGTAGGCGTGGTTGCTAACATCCTAAAGTGAGTGGCTGAGAGAGGTTGCGGGAAAAGCATGTGTAAGCATTGGGCCTGAACTCCTGTGTAACTGAGTTGAATACAGCGATTTCCAATGGCCTTCTTCAATCAGAGTGTAGCTAGGTTCCAACTCCCATGTCAGAATGGGGAGCAGACATCTGACTCCCATGCATACACACTTCTGAGAGTTGAGCTGATGGCCTGTTCATCTCCATCCAGCCTGCTGCTACCCTTCGCTTCTAAAAGGCCTAGGCTCGCTGTTTGACGGAAGTGTTGGGAGAGGTAATTGGAATCTCCCGGCACACAAGACTAGTGCCTCCAAGCTCAATCCAGCGATTTCCTAGTAATTCCTGTGGTAGACTGGTGCTACATACTAAGTTCCATACGTCAGAAGGTAGCTGAACACCTCGTCCAAAAGCATCTTACTTCTGAGAGTTGAGCTCACCCTCAGTCCCTCACAGTTCCACACTGCCTGCAGAGTGAGTTTCGCAGGTCTTAACCACAGACTTTTGCCAGAGGCTTCTGAGACGCAAGTTAACAATGCAGACCTGGAGGGTATCTCCAGGTGCAGTAGAGTGCTAATCTTGGAACCTCCTGACTCAGAATACTGCTACCTTCACACTGCCATAAGAATGCAGCTAGTTGAGAGCTGGCTTCTAGGCCTGCTTTCCTGGGAGTGCTGAGGACAGGGAAGAACCCTCACGCATCCTGCCTGACTGTAGGCGTAGCTGCTAACATGCTAATGTTAGTGGCTGAGAGAGGTTGTGGAAAAAGCATGTGTAAGCATTGGGCCTGAACTCCTGTGTATCTGAGTTGAATACAGCGATTTCCAATGGCCTTCTTCAATCAGAGTGTAGCTAGGTTCCAACTCCCATGTCAGAATGCGTAGCAGACATCTACCTCCCATGCATACACACTTCTGAGAGTTGAGCTGATGGCCTGTACCTCCACATCCAGCCTGCTGGTACCCTTCGCTTCTAAAAGGCCTAGGCTCGCTGTTTGACGGAAGTGTTGGGAGAGGTAACTGGAATCTCCAGGCACACAACACTCGTGCCTCCAAGCTCAATCCAGCGATTTCCTAGTAATTCCTTTGGTAGACTGCTGCTACATACTAAGTTCCATACGTGAGAAGGAAGGTGAACGCCTTGTCCAGAAGCATCTTACTTCTGAGAGTTTAGCTCACCCTCAGTCCCTCACAGTTCCACACTGCCTGCAGAGTGAGTTTCGCACGTCTTCACCAGAGACGTTTGCCAGAGGCTTCTGAGACGCAAGTTAACAATGCAGAACTGGAGGGTATCTCCAGGTGCAGTAGAGTGGTAATCTGGGAACCTCCTGTCTCAGAATACTGCTACCTTCACCCTGCCATAAGAATGCAGCTAGTTGACAGCTGGCTTCAAGGCATGCTTCCCTGTGAGAGCTAAGGACAGGGCACAACCCTCCCGCATCCTGCTTGACAGTAGAAGGAGCTGCTAACGTCCTCATGTTAGTGGCAGGGAAAGGTTGTGAGAAAAGCATGTGGAATCGTTGTGCCTGAACCCACGTGTATCTGAGTTGAATACAGCGATTTCCAAAGTCCTTCTTCATCAGAGTGTAGCTAGGTTCCCACTCGCATGTCCGAGTGGGTAGCAGACATCTGCCTCCCATGCATACCCACTTCTGAGAGTTGAGCTTATGGCCTGTAACCCTACGTCCTGCCTGCAGCTACCTTTCGCTTCCAAAAGGCCTAGGCTCGCTGCTTCACCGAAGTGTTGGGAGAGGTAACTGGAATCTGCCGGCACACAAGACTAGTGCCTCCAAGCTCAATCCAGCGATTTCCCAGTAATTCCTGGGGTAGACTGGTGCTACATACTAAGTTCCATATGTGAGAAGGTAGCTGAACGCCTTGTCCAAAATCATCTTACTTCTGAGAGTTGAGCTCACCCTAAGTCCCTCACAGTTCCACACTGCCTGCAGAGTGAGTTTCGCACATCTTCACCAGAGACGTTTGCCAGAGGCTATGAGACGCAAGTTAACTATGCAGACCTGGAGGGTATCTCCAGGTGCAGTAGAGTGGTAATCTGGGAACCTCCTGACTCAGAATACTGCTACCTTCACACTGCAATAAGAATGCAGCTAGTTGAGAGCTGGCTTCTAGGCATGCTTCCCTGGGAGTGCTGAGGACAGGGCAGAACCCTCACGCATCCTGCCTGACTGTAGGCGTGGTTGCTAACATCCTAAAGTGAGTGGCTGAGAGAGGTTGTGGGAAAAGCATGTGTAAGCATTGGGCCTGAACTCCTGTGTAACTGAGTTGAATACAGCGATTTCCAATGGCCTTCTTCAATCAGAGTGTAGCTAGGTTCCAACTCCCATGTCAGAATGGGGAGCAGACATCTGACTCCCATGCATACACACTTCTGAGAGTTGAACTGATGGCTTGTTCATCTCCATCCAGCCTGCTGGTACCCTTCGCTTCTAAAAGGCCTAGGCTCGCTGTTTGACGGAAGTGTTGGGAGAGGTAATTGGAATCTCCCGGCACACAAGACTAGTGCCTCCAAGCTCAATCCAGCGATTTCCTAGTAATTCCTGTGGTAGACTGGTGCTACATACTAAGTTCCATACGTCAGAAAGTAGCTGAACACCTCGTCCAAAAGCATCTTACTTCTGAGAGTTGAGCTCACCCTCAGTCCCTCACAGTTCCACACTGCCTGCAGAGTGAGTTTTGCAGGTCTTAACCACAGACTTTTGCCAGAGGCTTCTGAGACGCAAGTTAACAATGCAGACCTGGAGGGTATCTCCAGGTGCAGTAGAGTGCTAATCTTGGAACCTCCTGACTCAGAATACTGCTACCTTCACACTGCCATAAGAATGCAGCTAGTTGGGGGGGAGGAGCAAGATGGCGGAAGAGCAGGGTCTCCAAATCACCTGTCTCCACCAAACTACCTAGAAAACCTTCAAATTATCCTGAAAATCTATGAATTCGGCCTGAGATTTAAAGAGAGACCAGCTGGAATGCAACAGTGAGAAGAGTTCGCGCTTCTATCAAGGTAGGAAGACGGGGGAAAAAGAAATAAAGGAACAAAGGCCTCCGAGGGGGAGGGGCCCCGCGAGGAGCCGGGCTGAGGCCGGGGCGAGTGTCCCCAGGACAGGAGAGCCCCGTCCCGGAGGAGCAGGAGCTGCACGACCTTCCCGGGCGGAAAGGGGCTCGCAGGGAGTTGGAGCAGGACCCAGAAGGAAGGGGATGCCCTCGGGCTCCCCGGGTCAGTAACAGCAACTGCGCACCCAGGAGAGTGCGCCGAGCTCCCTAAGGGCTGCAGCGCGCACGGCGGGACCCGGCGGGACCCGGAGCAGCTGAAGGGGCTCGGGCGGCGGCTCCGCGGAGGGGGCTGCGCGGCCCCGGGAGCAGCTCGGAGGGGCTCGGGCAGAGGAAGAGGCTCCGTGCGGAGGGGGCTGCGCGGTTCCAGGAGCAGCTCGGAGGGGCTCGGGCGGCGGCTCCGCGGAGGGGGCTGCGCGGCCCGGGAGCGCGAATCCAACAGCGCAGGCTCCGGAGCACAGGGCGCCGGGACACAGCCCAGGATCCCGCCTCCCCCGGGACAGGCAGAGGCCGGGAGGGCCCAGGACAGCGAGGACGCTCCTGCCCCAGTTGAGCAGATCAGCGGCCCCGCCCCGGAGCCTCCAGGCCCTGCAGACTGAGTTCCTGCCGGAGCTGAATCCAGGGCTCCAGAGCTGCCCCGCCACTGGGGCTGTTCCTCCTGCGGCCTCACGGGGCAAACAACCCCCACTGAGCCCTGCACCAGGCAGGGGCACAGCAGCTCCCCCAACTGCTAACACCTGAAAATCAGCACAGCAGGCCCCTCCCCCAGAACACCAGCTAGACGGACAACTTCCAGGAGAAGCCAAGGGACTTAAAGTACACAGAATCAGAAGATACTCCCCGGTGGTTCTTTTTTTGTTTGTTTGTTTTTGTTTTTGTTTTTGTTTTGTTTTGCTTTTTGATTTGTTTCCTTCCCCCACCCCCTTTTTTCTCCTTTCTTTTTCTTTCTCTTTTTCTTCTTTTTTTTTTTTTCGTTTTTTTTTTCTTTTTCTTCCCTTTTTTTTTCTCTTTCTCTTTTCTTTCCTTCTTTCTCTCCTCTCTTTTTCTCTTTTTCCCAATACAACTTGCTTTTGGCCACTCTGCACTGAGCAAAATGACTAGAAGGAAAACCTCACCTCAAAAGAAAGAATCAGAAACAGTCCTCTCTCCCACAGAGTTACAAAATCTGGATTACAATTCAATGTCAGAAAGCCAATTCAGAAGCACTATTATACAGCTACTGGTGGCTCTAGAAAAAAGTATAAAGGACTCAAGAGACTTCATGACTGCAGAATTTAGAGCTAATCAGGCAGAAATTAAAAATCAATTGAATGAGATGCAATCCAAACTAGAAGTCCTAACGACGAGGGTTAACGAGGTGGAAGAACGAGTGAGTGACCTAGAAGACAAGTTGATAGCAAAGAGGGAAACTGAGGAAAAAAGAGACAAACAATTAAAAGACCATGAAGATAGATTAAGGGAAATAAACGACAGCCTGAGGAAGAAAAACCTACGTTTAATTGGGGTTCCCGAGGGCGCCGAAAGGGACAGAGGGCCAGAATATGTATTTGAACAAATTCTAGCTGAAAACTTTCCTAATCTGGGAAGGGAAACAGGCATTCAGATCCAGGAAATAGAGAGATCCCCCCCTAAAATCAATAAAAACCGTTCAACACCTCGACATTTAATTGTGAAGCTTGCAAATTCCAAAGATAAGGAGAAGATCCTTAAAGCAGCAAGAGACAAGAAATCCCTGACTTTTATGGGGAGGAGTATTAGGGTAACAGCAGACCTCTCCACAGAGACCTGGCAGGCCAGAAAGGGCTGGCAGGATATATTCAGGGTCCTAAATGAGAAGAACATGCAACCAAGAATACTTTATCCAGCAAGGCTCTCATTCAAAATGGAAGGAGAGATAAAGAGCTTCCAAGACAGGCAGCAACTAAAAGAATATGTGACCTCCAAACCAGCTCTGCAAGAAATTTTAAGGGGGCCTCTTAAAATTCCCCTTTAAGAAGAAGTTCAGTGGAACAGTCCACAAAAACAAAGACTGAATAGATATCATGATGACACTAAACTCATATCTCTCAATAGTAACTCTGAATGTGAACGGGCTTAATGACCCCATCAAAAGGCGCAGGGTTTCAGACTGGATAAAAAAGCAGGACCCATCTATTTGCTGTCTACAAGAGACTCATTTTAGACAGAAGGACACCTACAGCCTGAAAATAAAAGGTTGGAGAACCATTTACCATTCGAATGGTCCTCAAAAGAAAGCAGGGGTAGCCATCCTTATATCAGATAAACTAAAATTTACCCCAAAGACTGTAGTGAGAGATGAAGAGGGACACTATATCATACTTAAAGGATCTATTCAACAAGAGGACTTAACAATCCTCAATATATATGCTCCGAATGTGGGAGCTGCCAAATATATAAATCAATTATTAACCAAAGTGAAGAAATACTTAGATAATAATACACTTATACTTGGTGACTTCAATCTAGCTCTTTCTATACTCGATAGGTCTTCTAAGCAAAACATCTCCAAAGAAACGAGAGCTTTAAATGATACACTGGACCAGATGGATTTCACAGATATCTACAGAACTTTACATCCAAACTCAACTGAATACACATTCTTCTCAAGCGCACATGGAACTTTCTCCAGAATAGACCACATATTGGGTCACAAATCGGGTCTGAACCGATACCAAAAGACTGGGATTGTCCCCTGCATATTCTCGGACCATAATGCCCTGAAATTAGAACTAAATCACAACAAGAAGTTTGGAAGGACCTCAAACACATGGAGGTTAAGGACCATCCTGCTAAAAGATAAAAGGGTCAACCAGGAAATTAAGGAAGAATTAAAAAGATTCATGGAAACTAATGAGAATGAAGATACAACCGTTCAAAATCTTTGGGATGCAGCAAAAGCAGTCCTAAGGGGGAAATACATCGCAATACAAGCATCCATTCAAAAACTGGAAAGAACTCAAATACAAAAGCTAACCTTACACATAAAGGAGCTAGAGAAAAAACAGCAAATAGATCCTACACCCAAGAGAAGAAGGGAGTTAATAAAGATTCGAGCAGAACTCAACGAAATCGAGACCAGAAGAACTGTGGAACAGATCAACAGAACCAGGAGTTGGTTCTTTGAAAGAATTAATAAGATAGATAAACCATTAGCCAGCCTTATTAAAAAGAAGAGAGAGAAGACTCAAATTAATAAAATCATGAATGAGAAAGGAGAGATCACTACCAACACCAAGGAAATACAAACGATTTTAAAAACATATTATGAACAGCTATACGCCAATAAATTAGGCAATCTAGAAGAAATGGATGCATTCCTGGAAAGCCACAAACTACCAAAACTGGAACAGGAAGAAATAGAAAACCTGAACAGGCAAATAACCAGGGAGGAAATTGAAGCAGTCATCAAAAACCTCCCAAGACACAAGAGTCCAGGGCCAGATGGCTTCCCAGGAGAATTTTATCAAACGTTTAAAGAAGAAATCATACCTATTCTCCTAAAGCTGTTTGGAAAGATAGAAAGAGATGGAGTACTTCCAAATTCGTTCTATGAAGCCAGCATCACCTTAATTCCAAAGCCAGACAAAGACCCCGCCAAAAAGGAGAATTACAGACCAATATCCCTGATGAACATGGATGCAAAAATTCTCAACAAGATACTGGCCAATAGGATCCAACAGTACATTAAGAAAATTATTCACCATGACCAAGTAGGATTTATCCCTGGGACACAAGGCTGGTTCAACACCCGTAAAACAATCAATGTGATTCATCATATCAGCAAGAGAAAAACCAAGAACCATATGATCCTCTCATTGGATGCAGAGAAAGCATTTGACAAAATACAGCATCCATTCCTGATTAAAACTCTTCAGAGTGTAGGGATAGAGGGAACATTCCTCGACATCTTAAAAGCCATCTATGAAAAGCCCACAGCAAATATCATTCTCAATGGGGAAGCACTGGGAGCCTTTCCCCTAAGATCAGGAACAAGACAGGGATGTCCACTCTCACCACTGCTATTCAACATAGTACTGGAAGTCCTAGCCTCAGCAATCAGACAACAAAAAGACATTAAAGGCATTCAAATTGGCAAAGAAGAAGTCAAACTCTCTCTCTTCGCCGATGACATGATACTCTACATAGAAAACCCAAAAGTCTCCACCCCAAGATTGCTAGAACTCATACAGCAATTCGGTAGCGTGGCAGGATACAAAATCAATGCCCAGAAGTCAGTGGCATTTCTATACACTAACAATGAGACTGAAGAAAGAGAAATTAAGGAGTCAATCCCATTTACAATTGCACCCAAAAGCATAAGATACCTAGGAATAAACCTCACCAAAGATGTAAAGGATCTATACCCTCAAAACTATAGAACACTTCTGAAAGAAATTGAGGAAGACACAAAGAGATGGAAAAATATTCCATGCTCATGGATTGGCAGAATTAATATTGTGAAAATGTCAATGTTACCCAGGGCAATATACACGTTTAATGCAATCCCTATCAAAATACCATGGACTTTCTTCAGAGAGTTAGAACAAATTATTTTAAGATTTGTGTGGAATCAGAAAAGACCCCGAATAGCCAGGGGAATTTTAAAAAAGAAAACCATATCTGGGGGCATCACAATGCCAGATTTCAGGTTGTACTACAAAGCTGTGGTCATCAAGACAGGGTGGTACTGGCACAAAAACAGACACATAGATCAGTGGAACAGAATAGAGAATCCAGAAGTGGACCCTGAACTTTATGGGCAACTAATATTCGATAAAGGAGGAAAGACTATCCATTGGAAGAAAGACAGTCTCTTCAATAAATGGTGCTGGGAAAATTGGACATCCACATGCAGAAGAATGAAACTAGACCACTCTCTTTCACCATACACAAAGATAAACTCAAAATGGATGAAAGATCTAAATGTGAGACAAGATTCCATCAAAATCCTAGAGAAGAACACAGGCAACACCCTTTTTGAACTCGGCCATAGTAACTTCTTGCAAGATACATCCACAAAGGCAAAAGAAACAAAAGCAAAAATGAACTATTGGGACTTCATCAAGATAAGAAGCTTTTGCACAGCAAAGGATACAGTCAACAAAACTCAAAGACAACCTACAGAATGGGAGAAGATATTTGCAAATGACATATCAGATAAAGGGCTAGTTTCCAAGATCTATAAAGAACTTATTAAACTCAACACCAAAGAAACAAACAATCCAATCATGAAATGGGCAAAAGACATGAACAGAAATCTCACAGAGGAAGACATAGACATGGCCAACATGCATATGAGAAAATGCTCTGCATCACTTGCCATCAGGGAAATACAAATCAAAACTACAATGAGATACCACCTCACACCAGTGAGAATGGGGAAAATTAACAAGGCAGGAAACCACAAATGTTGGAGAGGATGCGGAGAAAAGGGAACCCTCCTACACTGTTGGTGGGAATGTGAACTGGTGCAGCCACTCTGGAAAACTGTGTGGAGGTTCCTCAAACAGTTAAAAATATACCTGCCCTACGACCCAGCAATTGCACTGTTGGGGATTTACCCCAAAGATACAAATGCAATGAAACGCCGGGACACCTGCACCCCGATGTTTCTAGCAGCAATGGCCACGATAGCCAAACTGTGGAAGGAGCCTCGGTGTCCAACGAAAGATGAATGGATAAAGAAGATGTGGTTTATGTATACAATGGAATATTACTCAGCTATTAGAAATGACAAATACCCACCATTTGCTTCAACGTGGATGGAACTGGAGGGTATTATGCTGAGTGAAGTAAGTCAGTCGGAGAAGGACAAACATTATATGTTCTCATTCATTTGGGGAATATAAATAATAGTGAAAGGGAAAATAAGGGAAGGGAGAAGAAATGTGTGGGAAATATCAGAAAGGGAGACAGAATGTAAAGACTGCTAACTCTGGGAAACGAACTGGGGGTGGTGGAAGGGGAGGAGGGCGGGGGGTGGGAGTGAATGGGTGACGGGCACTGGGTGTTATTCTGTATGTTAGTAAATTGAACACCAATAAAAAAAAAAAAAAAAAAAAGGAAACACCAAAAAAAAAAAAAAAAAAAAAAAAAAAAAAAAAAAAAAAAAAAAAAAAAGAATGCAGCTAGTTGAGAGCTGGCTTCTAGGCATGCTTTCCTGGGAGTGCTGAAGACAGGGCAGAACCCTCACGCATCCTGCCTGACTGTAGGCGTAGCTGCTAACATCCTAATGTTAGTGGCTGAGAGAGGTTGTGGAAAAAGCATGTGTAAGCATTGGGCCTGAAATCCTGTGTATCTGAGTTGAGTACAGCGATTTCCAATGGCCTTCTTCAGAGTGTAGCTAGGTTCCAACTCCCATGTCAGAATGCGTAGCAGACATCTGCCTCCCATGCATACACACTTCTGAGAGTTGAGCTTTTGGCCTGTACCTCCCCATCCAGTCTGCTGGTACACTTCGCTTCTAAAATTCCTAAGCTCGCTGTTTGACGGAAGTGTTGGGAGAGGTAATTGGAATCTGCCGGCACACAAGACTAGTGCCTCCAAGCTCAATCCAGCGATTTCCTAGTAATTCCTGTGGTAGACTGGTGCTACATACTAAGTTCCATACGTCAGAAGGTAGCTGAACACCTCGTCCAAAAGCATCGTACTTCTGAGAGTTGAGCTCCCCTCAGTCCCTCACAGTTCCACACTGCCTGCAGAGTGAGTTTCGCAGGTCTTAACCACAGACTTTTGCCAGAGGCTTCTGAGACGCAAGTTAACAATGCAGACCTGGAGGGTATCTCCAGGTGCAGTAGAGTGGTAATCTTGGAACCTCCTGACTCAGAATACTGCTACCTTCACACTGCCATAAGAATGCAGCTAGTTGAGAGCTGGCTTCTAGGCATGCTTTCCTGGGAGTGCTGAAGACAGGGCAGAACCCTCACGCATCCTGCCTGACTGTAGGCGTGGTTGCTAACATCCTAAAGTGAGTGGCTGAGAGAGGTTGCGGGAAAAGCATGTGTAAGCATTGGGCCTGAACTCCTGTGTAACTGAGTTGAATACAGCGATTTCCAATGGCCTTCTTCAATCAGAGTGTAGCTAGGTTCCAACTCCCATGTCAGAATGGGGAGCAGACATCTGACTCCCATGCATACACACTTCTGAGAGTTGTGCTGATGGCCTGTTCATCTCCATCCAGCCTGCTGCTACCCTTCGCTTCTAAAAGGCCTAGGCTCGCTGTTTGACGGAAGTGTTGGGAGAGGTAATTGGAATCTCCCGGCACACAAGACTAGTGCCTCCAAGCTCAATCCAGCGATTTCCTACTAATTCCTGTGGTAGACTGGTGCTACATACTAAGTTCCATACGTCAGAAGGTAGCTGAACACCTCGTCCAAAAGCATCTTACTTCTGAGAGTTGAGCTCACCCTCAGTCCCTCACAGTTCCACACTGCCTGCAGAGTGAGTTTCGCAGGTCTTAACCACAGACTTTTGCCAGAGGCTTCTGAGACGCAAGTTAACAATGCAGACCTGGAGGGTATCTCCAGGTGCAGTAGAGTGCTAATCTTGGAACCTCCTGACTCAGAATACTGCTACCTTCACACTGCCATAAGAATGCAGCTAGTTGAGAGCTGGCTTCTAGGCCTGCTTTCCTGGGAGTGCTGAGGACAGGGAAGAACCCTCACGCATCCTGCCTGACTGTAGGCGTAGCTGCTAACATGCTAATGTTAGTGGCTGAGAGAGGTTGTGGAAAAAGCATGTGTAAGCATTGGGCCTGAACTCCTGTGTATCTGAGTTGAATACAGCGATTTCCAATGGCCTTCTTCAATCAGAGTGTAGCTAGGTTCCAACTCCCATGTCAGAATGCGTAGCAGACATCTACCTCCAATGCATACACACTTCTGAGAGTTGAGCTGATGGCCTGTACCTCCACATCCAGCCTGCTGGTACCCTTCGCTTCTAAAAGGCCTAGGCTCGCTGTTTGACGGAAGTGTTGGGAGAGGTAACTGGAATCTCCCGGCACACAACACTCGTGCCTCCAAGCTCAATCCAGCGATTTCCTAGTAATTCCTTTGGTAGAATGGTGCTACATACTGAGTTCCATACGTGAGAAGGAAGGTGAACGCCTTGTCCAAAAGCATCTTACTTCTGAGAGTTTAGCTCACCCTCAGTCCCTCACAGTTCCACACTGCCTGCAGAGTGAGTTTCGCACGTCTTCACCAGAGACGTTTGCCAGAGGCTTCTGAGACGCAAGTTAACAATGCAGAACTGGAGGGTATCTCCAGGTGCAGTAGAGTGTTAATCTGGGAACCTCCTGTCTCAGAATACTGCTACCTTCACCCTGCCATAAGAATGCAGCTAGTTGACAGCTGGCTTCAAGGCATGCTTCCCTGTGAGAGCTAAGGACAGGGCACAACCCTCCCGCATCCTGCTTGACTGTAGAAGGAGCTGCTAACGTCCTCATGTTAGTGGCAGGGAAAGGTTGTGAGAAAAGCATGTGGAATCGTTGTGCCTGAACCCACGTGTATCTGAGTTGAATACAGCGATTTCCAAAGTCCTTCTTCATCAGAGTGTAGCTAGGTTCCCACTCGCATGTACGAGTGGGTAGCAGACATCTGCCTCCCATGCATACCCACTTCTGAGAGTTGAGCTTATGGCCTGTAACCCTACGTCCTGCCTGCAGCTACCTTTCGCTTCCAAAAGGCCTAGGCTCGCTGCTTCACCGAAGTGTTGGGAGAGGTAACTGGAATCTGCCGGCACACAAGACTAGTGCCTCCAAGCTCAATCCAGCGATTTCCCAGTAATTCCTGGGGTAGACTGGTGCTACATACTAAGTTCCATATGTGAGAAGGTAGCTGAACGCCTTGTCCAAAATCATCTTACTGCTGAGAGGTGAGCTCACCCTCAGTCCCTCACAGTTCCACACTGCCTGCAGAGTGAGTTTCCCACGTCTTCACCAGAGACTTTTGCCAGAGGGCTCTGAGACGAAAGTTAACAATGCAGACCTGGAGGGTATCTCCAGGTGCAGTAGAGTGGTAATCTGGGAACCTCCTTACACAGAATACTGCTACCTTCACACTGTCATAAGAATGCAGCTAGTTGAGAGCTGGCTTCTAGGCATGCTTCCCTGTGAGAGCTGAGGACAGGGCAGAACCCTCCCACATCCTGCCTGACTGTAGACGTACCTGCTAACCTCCTTATGTTAGTGGCTGGGATAGGTTGTGGGAAAAGCATGTGTAAGCATTGGGCCTGAACTCCCGTGGATCTGAGTTGAATACAGCGATTTCCAACATCCTTCTTCAATAGGAGCGTAGCTAGGTTCCAACTCCCATGTCCGAAGTGGGTAGCAGACATCTGCCTCCCATGCATACACACTTCTGAGAGTTGAGCTCATGGCCTGTACCTCCCCATCCAGTCTGCTGGTACACTTCGCTTCTAAAATTCCTATGCTCGCTGTTTGACGGAAGTGTTGGGAGAGGTAATTGGAATCTGCCGGCACACAAGACTAGTGCCTCCAAGCTCAATCCAGCGATTTCCTAGTAATTCCTGGGGTAGACTGGTGCTACATACTAAGTTCCATACGTGAGTAGGTAGTTGAACGCCTTGACCAAAAACATCTTACTTCTGAGAGTTGAGCTCACCCACAGTCCCTCACAGTTCCACACTGCCTGCAGAGTGAGTTTCGCAGGTCTTCACCAGAGACGTTTGCCAGAGGCTTCTGAGACGCAAGTTAACAATGCAGACCTGGAGGGTATCTCCAGGTGCAGTAGAGTGGTAATCTGGGAACCTCCTGTCTCAGAATACTGCTACCTTCACCCTGCCATAAGAATGCAGCTAGTTGACAGGTGGCTTCAAGGCATGCTTCCCTGTGAGAGCTAAGGACAGGGCACAACACTCCCGCATCCTGCTTGACTGTAGAAGGAGCTGCTAACGTCCTCATGTTAGTGGCAGGGACAGGTTGTGAGAAAAGCATGTGGAATCGTTGTGCCTGAACCCACGTGTATCTGAGTTGAATACAGCGATTTCCAAAGTCCTTCTTCATCAGAGTGTAGCTAGGTTCCCACTCGCATGTCCGAGTGGGTAGCAGACATCTGCCTCCCATGCATACCCACTTCTGAGAGTTGAGCTTATGGCCTGTAACCCTACCTCCTGCCTGCAGCTACCTTTCGCTTCCAAAAGGCCTAGGCTCGCTGCTTCACCGAAGTGTTGGGAGAGGTAACTGGAATCTGCCGGCACACAAGACTAGTGCCTCCAAGCTCAATCCAGCGATTTCCCAGTAATTCCTGGGGTAGACTGGTGCTACATACTAAGTTCCATATGTGAGAAGGTAGCTGAACGCCTTGTCCAAAATCATCTTACTGCTGAGAGGTGAGCTCACCCTCAGTCCCTCACAGTTCCACACTGCCTGCAGGGTGAGTTTCGCAGGTCTTCACCAGAGACGTTTGCCACAGGCTTCTGAGACGCAAGTTAACAATGCAGACCTGGAGGGTATCTCCAGGTGCAGTAGAGTGGTAATCTTGGAACCTCCTGACTCAGAATACTGCTACCTTCACACTGCCATAAGAATGCAGCTAGTTGAGAGCTGGCTTCTAGGCATGCTTCCCTGGGAGTGCTGAGGACAGGGCAGAACCCTCACGCATCCTGCCTGACTGTAGGCGTAGGTTGCTAACATCCTAATGTGAGTGGCTGAGAGAGGTTGTGGGAAAAGCATGTGTAAGCATTGGGCCTGAACTCCTGTGTAATCTGAGTTGAATACAGCGATTTCCAATGGCCTTCTTCAATCAGAGTGTAGCTAGGTTCCAACTCCCATGTCAGAATGGGGAGCAGACATCTGACTCCCATGCATACACACTTCTGAGAGTTGAGCTGATGGCCTTGTTCATCTCCATCCAGCCTGCTGGTACCTTCGCTTCTAAAATGCCTAGGCTCGCTGTTTGACGGAAGTGTTGGGAGAGGTAATTGGAATCTCCCGGCACACAAGACTAGTGCCTCCAAGCTCAATCCAGCGATTTCCTAGTAATTCCTGTGGTAGACTGGTGCTACATACTAAGTTCCATACGTCAGAAGGTAGCTGAACGCCTTGTCCAAAAGCATCTTACTTCTGAGAGTTGAGCTCACCCTCAGTCCCTCACAGTTCCACACTGCCTGCAGAGTGAGTTTCGCAGGTCTTAACCACAGACGTTTGCCAGAGGCTTCTGAGACGCAAGTTAACAATGCAGACCTGGAGGGTATCTCCAGGTGCAGTAGAGTGGTAATCTTGGAACCTCCTGACTCAGAATACTGCTACCTTCACACTGCCATAAGAATGCAGCTAGTTGAGAGCTGGCTTCTAGGCATGCTTCCCTGGGAGTGCTGAAGGACAGGGCAGAACCCTCCCGCATCCTGCCTGACTGTAGAAGGAGCTGCTAACATCCTAATGTTAGTGGCTGAGAGAGGTTGTGGAGAAAAGCATGTGTAAGCATTGGGCCTGAACTCCTGTGTATCTGAGTTGAATACAGCGATTTCCAATGGCCTTCTTCATCAGAGTGTAGCTAGGTTCCAACTCCCATGTCAGAGTGGGTAGCAGACATCTGCCTCCCATGCATACCCACTTCTGAGAGTTGAGCTTATGGCCTGTACCTCCCATCCAGTCCTGCTGGTACCTTCGCTTCTAAAAGGCCTAGGCTCGCTGTTTGACGGAAGTGTTGGGAGAGGTAACTGGAATCTGCCGGCACACAAGACTAGTGCCTCCAAGCTCAATCCAGCGATTTCCTAGTAATTCCTGTGGTAGACTGGTGCTACATACTAAGTTCCATACGTGAGAAGGTAGCTGAACGCCTTGTCCAAAAGCATCTTACTTCTGAGAGTTGAGCTCACCCTCAGTCCCTCACAGTTCCACACTGCCTGCAGAGTGAGTTTCGCACGTCTTCACCAGAGACTTTTGCCAGAGGGCTTCTGAGACGCAAGTTAACAATGCAGACCTGGAGGGTATCTCCAGGTGCAGTAGAGTGGTAATCTTGGAACCTCCTGACTCAGAATACTGCTACCTTCACACTGCCATAAGAATGCAGCTAGTTGAGAGCTGGCTTCTAGGCATGCTTCCCTGGGAGTGCTGAGGACAGGGCAGAACCCTCACCATCCTGCCTGACTGTAGGCGTAGCTGCTAACATCCTTAATGTTAGTGGCTGAGAGAGGTTGTGGGAAAAGCATGTGTAAGCATTGGGCCTGAACTCCTGTGTATCTGAGTTGAATACAGCGATTTCCAATGGCCTTCTTCAATAGAGTGTAGCTAGGTTCCAACTCCCATGTCAGAATGGGTAGCAGACATCTGCCTCCCATGCATACACACTTCTGAGAGTTGAGCTCATGGCCTGTACCTCCCCATCCAGTCTGCTGGTACACTTCGCTTCTAAAATTCCTAAGCTCGCTGTTTGACGGAAGTGTTGGGAGAGGTAATTGGAATCTGCCGGCACACAAGACTAGTGCCTCCAAGCTCAATCCAGCGATTTCCTAGTAATTCCTGGGGTAGACTGGTGCTACATACTAAGTTCCATACGTGAGAAGGTAGTTGAACGCCTTGTCCAAAAGCATCTTACTTCTGAGAGTTGAGCTCACCCTCAGTCCCTCACAGTTCCACACTGCCTGCAGAGTGAGTTTCGCAGGTCTTCACCAGAGACGTTTGCCAGAGGCTTCTGAGACGCAAGTTAACAATGCAGACCTGGAGGGTATCTCCAGGTGCAGTAGAGTGGTAATCTGGGAACCTCCTGTACTCAGAATACTGCTACCTTCACACTGCCATAAGAATGCAGCTAGTTGACAGCTGGCTTCAAGGCATGCTTCCCTGTGAGAGCTAAGGACAGGGCACAACCCTCCCGCATCCTGCTTGACTGTAGAAGGAGCTGCTAACGTCCTCATGTTAGTGGCAGGGAAGAGGTTGTGAGAAAAGCATGTGGAATCGTTGTGCCTGAACTCCTGTGTATCTGAGTTGAATACAGCGATTTCCAATGGCCTTCTTCAATCAGAGTGTAGCTAGGTTCCAACTCCCATGTCAGAATGGGTAGCAGACATCTGCCTCCCATGCATACACACTTCTGAGAGTTGAGCTTATGGCCTGTACCCTACCATCCATGCCTGCTGCTACCCTTCGCTTCTAAAAGGCCTAGGCTCGCTGTTTGACGGAAGTGTTGGGAGAGGTAACTGGAATCTCCCGGCACACAAGACTAGTGCCTCCAAGCTCAATCCAGCGATTTCCTAGTAATTCCTGTGGTAGACTGGTGCTACATACTAAGTTCCATACGTGAGAAGGTAGGTGAACGCCTTGTCCAAAAGCATCTTACTTCTGAGAGTTGAGCTCACCCTCAGTCCCTCACAGTTCCACACTGCCTGCAGAGTGAGTTTCGCAGGTCTTAACCACAGACTTTTGCCAGAGGCTTCTGAGACGCAAGTTAACAATGCAGACCTGGAGGGTATCTCCAGGTGCAGTAGAGTGGTAATCTTGGAACCTCCTGACTCAGAATACTGCTACCTTCACACTGCCATAAGAATGCAGCTAGTTGAGAGCTGGCTTCTAGGCATGCTTTCCCTGGGAGTGCTGAAGACAGGGCAGAACCCTCACGCATCCTGCCTGACTGTAGGCGTAGCTGCTAACATCCTAATGTTAGTGGCTGAGAGAGGTTGTGGAAAAAGCATGTGTAAGCATTGGGCCTGAAATCCTGTGTATCTGAGTTGAATACAGCGATTTCCAATGGCCTTCTTCAGAGTGTAGCTAGGTTCCAACTCCCATGTCAGAATGCGTAGCAGACATCTGCCTCCCATGCATACACACTTCTGAGAGTTGAGCTTTTGGCCTGTACCTCCCCATCCAGTCTGCTGGTACACTTCGCTTCTAAAATTCCTAGGCTCGCTGTTTGACGGAAGTGTTGGGAGAGGTAATTGGAATCTGCCGGCACACAAGACTAGTGCCTCCAAGCTCAATCCAGCGATTTCCTAGTAATTCCTTTGGTAGACTGGTGCTACATACTAAGTTCCATACGTGAGAAGGAAGGTGAACGCCTTGTCCAAAAGCATCTTACTTCTGAGAGTTGAGCTCACCCTCAGTCCCTCACAGTTCCACACTGCCTGCAGAGTGAGTTTCGCACGTCTTCACCAGAGACGTTTGCCAGAGGCTTCTGAGACGCAAGTTAACAATGCAGACCTGGAGGGTATCTCCAGGTGCAGTAGAGTGGTAATCTGGGAACCTCCTGTCTCAGAATACTGCTACCTTCACCCTGCCATAAGAATGCAGCTAGTTGACAGCTGGCTTCAAGGCATGCTTCCCTGTGAGAGCTAAGGACAGGGCACAACCCTCCCGCATCCTGCTTGACTGTAGAAGGAGCTGCTAACGTCCTCATGTTAGTGGCAGGGAAAGGTTGTGAGAAAAGCATGTGGAATCGTTGTGCCTGAACCCACGTGTATCTGAGTTGAATACAGCGATTTCCAAAGTCCTTCTTCATCAGAGTGTAGCTAGGTTCCCACTCGCATGTCCGAGTGGGTAGCAGACATCTGCCTCCCATGCATACCCACTTCTGAGAGTTGAGCTTATGGCCTGTAACCCTACCTCCTGCCTGCAGCTACCTTTCGCTTCCAAAAGGCCTAGGCTCGCTGCTTCACCGAAGTGTTGGGAGAGGTAACTGGAATCTGCCGGCACACAAGACTAGTGCCTCCAAGCTCAATCCAGCGATTTCCCAGTAATTCCTGGGGTAGACTGGTGCTACATACTAAGTTCCATATGTGAGAAGGTAGCTGAACGCCTTGTCCAAAATCATCTTACTTCTGAGAGGTGAGCTCACCCTCAGTCCCTCACAGTTCCACACTGCCTGCAGAGTGAGTTTCGCACGTCTTCACCAGAGACTTTTGCCAGAGGCTCTGAGACGCAAGTTAACAATGCAGACCTGGAGGGTATCTCCAGGTGCAGTAGAGTGGTAATCTGGGAACCTCCTGACTCAGAATACTGCTACCTTCACACTGCCATAAGAATGCAGCTAGTTGAGAGCTGGCTTCTAGGCATGCTTCCCTGGGAGTGCTGAGGACAGGGCAGAACCCTCACGCATCCTGCCTGACTGTAGGCGTAGCTGCTAACATCCTAATGTTAGTGGCTGAGAGAGGTTGTGGGAAAAGCATGTGTAAGCATTGGGCCTGAACTCCTGTGTATCTGAGTTGAATACAGCGATTTCCAATGGCCTTCTTCAATCAGAGTGTAGCTAGGTTCCAACTCCCATGTCAGAATGGGTAGCAGACATCTGACCTCCCATGCATACACACTTCTGAGAGTTGAGCTGATGGCCTGTACCTCCCATCCAGCCTGCTGGTACCCTTCGCTTCTAAAAGGCCTAGGCTCGCTGTTTGACGGAAGTGTTGGGAGAGGTAATTGGAATCTCCCGGCACACAAGACTAGTGCCTCCAAGCTCAATCCAGCGATTTCCTAGTAATTCCTGTGGTAGACTGGTGCTACATACTAAGTTCCATACGTCAGAAGGTAGCTGAACACCTCGTCCAAAAGCATCTTACTTCTGAGAGTTGAGCTCACCCTCAGTCCCTCACAGTTCCACACTGCCTGCAGAGTGAGTTTCGCAGGTCTTCACCAGAGACGTTTGCCAGAGGCTTCTGAGACGCAAGTTAACAATGCAGACCTGGAGGGTATCTCCAGGTGCAGTAGAGTGGTAATCTGGGAACCTCCTGTCTCAGAATACTGCTACCTTCACCCTGCCATAAGAATGCAGCTAGTTGACAGCTGGCTTCAAGGCATGCTTCCCTGTGAGAGCTAAGGACAGGGCACAACCCTCCCGCATCCTGCTTGACTGTAGAAGGAGCTGCTAACGTCCTCATGTTAGTGGCAGGGAAAGGTTGTGAGAAAAGCATGTGGAATCGTTGTGCCTGAACCCACGTGTATCTGAGTTGAATACAGCGATTTCCAAAGTCCTTCTTCATCAGAGTGTAGCTAGGTTCCCACTCGCATGTCCGAGTGGGTAGCAGACATCTGCCTCCCATGCATACCCACTTCTGAGAGTTGAGCTTATGGCCTGTAACCCTACCTCCTGCCTGCAGCTACCTTTCGCTTCCAAAAGGCCTAGGCTCGCTGCTTCACCGAAGTGTTGGGAGAGGTAACTGGAATCTGCCGGCACACAAGACTAGTGCCTCCAAGCTCAATCCAGCGATTTCCCAGTAATTCCTGGGGTAGACTGGTGCTACATACTAAGTTCCATATGTGAGAAGGTAGCTGAACGCCTTGTCCAAAATCATCTTACTGCTGAGAGGTGAGCTCACCCTCAGTCCCTCACAGTTCCACACTGCCTGCAGAGTGAGTTTCGCAGGTCTTAACCACAGACTTTTGCCAGAGGCTTCTGAGACGCAAGTTAACAATGCAGACCTGGAGGGTATCTCCAGGTGCAGTAGAGTGGTAATCTTGGAACCTCCTGACTCAGAATACTGCTACCTTCACACTGCCATAAGAATGCAGCTAGTTGAGAGCTGGCTTCTAGGCATGCTTCCCTGGGAGTGCTGAGGACAGGGCAGAACCCTCCCGCATCCTGCCTGACTGTAGGCGTAGCTGCTAACATCCTAATGTTAGTGGCTGAGAGAGGTTGCGGGAAAAGCATGTGTAAGCAGTGGGCCTGAATTCCTGTGTGTCTGAGTTGAATACAGCGATTTCCAATGGCCTTCTTCAATCAGAGTGTAGCTAGGTTCCAACTCCCATGTCAGAATGGGGAGCAGACATCTGACTCCCATGCATACACACTTCTGAGAGTTGAGCTTTTGGCCTGTACCTCCCCATCCAGTCTGCTGGTACACTTCGCTTCTAAAATTCCTAAGCTCGCTGTTTGACGGAAGTGTTGGGAGAGGTAATTGGAATCTCCCGGCACACAAGACTAGTGCCTCCAAGCTCAATCCAGCGATTTCCTAGTAATTCCTGTGGTAGACTGGTGCTACATACTAAGTTCCATACGTGAGAAGGAAGGTGAACGCCTTGTCCAAAAGCATCTTACTTCTGAGAGTTTAGCTCACCCTCAGTCCCTCACAGTTCCACACTGCCTGCAGAGTGAGTTTCGCAGGTCTTCACCACAGACTTTTGCCAGAGGCTTCTGAGACGCAAGTTAACAATGCAGACCTGGAGGGTATCTCCAGGTGCAGTAGAGTGGTAATCTTGGAACCTCCTGACTCAGAATACTGCTACCTTCACACTGCCATAAGAATGCAGCTAGTTGAGAGCTGGCTTCTAGGCATGCTTCCCTGGGAGTGCTGAGGACAGGGCAGAACCCTCACGCATCCTGCCTGACTGTAGGCGTAGCTGCTAACATCCTAATGTTAGTGGCTGAGAGAGGTTTTGGAAAAAGCATGTGTAAACATTGGGCCTGAACTCCTGTGTATCTGAGTTGAATACAGCGATTTCCAATGGCCTTCTTCATCAGAGTGTAGCTAGGTTCCAACTCCCATGTCAGAATGCGTAGCAGACATCTGCCTCCCATGCATACACACTTCTGAGAGTTGAGCTTATGGCCTGTACCTCCCATCCAGTCCTGCTGGTACACTTCGCTTCTAAAAGTCCTAAGCTCGCTGCTTCACCGAAGTGTTGGGAGAGGTAACTGGAATCTGCCGGCACACAAGACTAGTGCCTCCAAGCTCAATCCAGCGATTTCCCAGTAATTCCTGGGGTAGACTGGTGCTACATACTAAGTTCCATATGTGAGAAGGTAGCTGAACGCCTTGTCCAAAATCATCTTACTTCTGAGAGTTGAGCTCACCCTCAGTCCCTCACAGTTCCACACTGCCTGCAGAGTGAGTTTCGCAGGTCTTCACCAGAGACTTTTGCCAGAGGCTTCTGAGACGCAAGTTAACAATGCAGACCTGGAGGGTATCTCCAGGTGCAGTAGAGTGGTAATCTTGGAACCTCCTGACTCAGAATACTGCTACCTTCACACTGCCATAAGAATGCAGCTAGTTGAGAGCTGGCTTCTAGGCATGCTTCCCTGGGAGTGCTGAGGACAGGGCAGAACCCTCACGCATCCTGCCTGACTGTAGGCGTAGCTGCTAACATCCTAATGTTAGTGGCTGAGAGAGGTTGTGGGAAAAGCATGTGTAAGCATTGGGCCTGAACTCCTGTGTATCTGAGTTGAATACAGCGATTTCCAATGGCCTTCTTCAATCAGAGTGTAGCTAGGTTCCACCTCCCATGTCAGAATGGGGAGCAGACATCTGCCTCCCATGCATACACACTTCTGAGAGTTGAGCTGATGGCCTGTATCCTCCCATCCAGCCTGCTGGTACCCTTCGCTTCTAAAAGGCCTAGGCTCGCTGTTTGACGGAAGTGTTGGGAGAGGTAATTGGAATCTCCCGGCACACAAGACTAGTGCCTCCAAGCTCAATCCAGCGATTTCCTAGTAATTCCTGTGGTAGACTGGTGCTACATACTAAGTTCCATACGTCAGAAGGTAGCTGAACACCTCGTCCAAAAGCATCTTACTTCTGAGAGTTGAGCTCACCCTCAGTCCCTCACAGTTCCACACTGCCTGCAGAGTGAGTTTCGCAGGTCTTAACCACAGACTTTTGCCAGAGGCTTCTGAGACGCAAGTTAACAATGCAGACCTGGAGGGTATCTCCAGGTGCAGTAGAGTGGTAATCTTGGAACCTCCTGACTCAGAATACTGCTACCTTCACACTGCCATAAGAATGCAGCTAGTTGAGAGCTGGCTTCTAGGCATGCTTCCTGGGAGTGCTGAGGACAGGGCAGAACCCTCACACATCCTGCCTGACTGTAGACGTACCTGCTAACCTCCTTATGTTAGTGGCTGGGATAGGTTGTGGGAAAAGCATGTGTAAGCATTGGGCCTGAACTCCCGTGTATCTGAGTTGAATACAGCGATTTCCAACATCCTTCTTCAATAGGAGTGTAGCTAGGTTCCAACTCCCATGTCCGAGTGGGTAGCAGACATCTGCCTCCCATGCATACACACTTCTGAGAGTTGAGCTCATGGCCTGTACCTCCCCATCCAGTCTGCTGGTACACTTCGCTTCTAAAATTCCTAAGCTCGCTGTTTGACGGAAGTGTTGGGAGAGGTAATTGGAATCTGCCGGCACACAAGACTAGTGCCTCCAAGCTCAATCCAGCGATTTCCTTGTAATTCCTGGGGTAGACTGGTGCTACATACTAAGTTCCATACGTGAGTAGGTAGTTGAACGCCTTGATCAAAAACATCTTACTTCTGAGAGTTGAGCTCACCCACAGTCCCTCACAGTTCCACACTGCCTGCAGAGTGAGTTTCGCAGGTCTTCACCAGAGACGTTTGCCAGAGGCTTCTGAGACGCAAGTTAACAATGCAGACCTGGAGGGTTATCTCCAGGTGCAGTAGAGTGGTAATCTGGGAACCTCCTGTCTCAGAATACTGCTACCTTCACCCTGCCATAAGAATGCAGCTAGTTGACAGCTGGCTTCAAGGCATGCTTCCCTGTGAGAGCTAAGGACAGGGCACAACCCTCCCGCATCCTGCTTGACTGTAGAAGGAGCTGCTAACGTCCTCATGTTAGTGGCAGGGAAAGGTTGTGAGAAAAGCATGTGGAATCGTTGTGCCTGAACCCACGTGTATCTGAGTTGAATACAGCGATTTCCAAAGTCCTTCTTCATCAGAGTGTAGCTAGGTTCCCACTCGCATGTCCGAGTGGGTAGCAGACATCTGCCTCCCATGCATACCCACTTCTGAGAGTTGAGCTTATGGCCTGTAACCCTACCTCCTGCCTGCAGCTACCTTTCGCTTCCAAAAGGCCTAGGCTCGCTGCTTCACCGAAGTGTTGGGAGAGGTAACTGGAATCTGCCGGCACACAAGACTAGTGCCTCCAAGCTCAATCCAGCGATTTCCCAGTAATTCCTGGGGTAGACTGGTGCTACATACTAAGTTCCATATGTGAGAAGGTAGCTGAACGCCTTGTCCAAAATCATCTTACTGCTGAGAGGTGAGCTCACCCTCAGTCCCTCACAGTTCCACACTGCCTGCAGGGTGAGTTTTGCAGGTCTTAACCACAGACTTTTGCCAGAGGCTTCTGAGACGCAAGTTAACAATGCAGACCTGGAGGGTATCTCCAGGTGCAGTAGAGTGGTAATCTTGGAACCTCCTGACTCAGAATACTGCTACCTTCACACTGCCATAAGAATGCAGCTAGTTGAGAGCTGGCTTCTAGGCATGCTTTCCTGGGAGTGCTGAAGGACAGGGCAGAACCCTCACGCATCCTGCCTGACTGTAGGCGTAGCTGCTAACATCCTAATGTTAGTGGCTGAGAGAGGTTGTGGAAAAAGCATGTGTAAGCATTGGGCCTGAAATCCTGTGTATCTGAGTTGAGTACAGCGATTTCCAATGGCCTTCTTCAGAGTGTAGCTAGGTTCCAACTCCCATGTCAGAATGCGTAGCAGACATCTGCCTCCCATGCATACACACTTCTGAGAGTTGAGCTTTGGCCTGTACCTCCCCATCCAGTCTGCTGGTACACTTCGCTTCTAAAATTCCTAAGCTCGCTGTTTGACGGAAGTGTTGGGAGAGGTAATTGGAATCTGCCGGCACACAAGACTAGTGCCTCCAAGCTCAATCCAGCGATTTCCTAGTAATTCCTGTGGTAGACTGGTGCTACATACTAAGTTCCATACGTCAGAAGGTAGCTGAACACCTCGTCCAAAAGCATCTTACTTCTGAGAGTTGAGCTCACCCTCAGTCCCTCACAGTTCCACACTGCCTGCAGAGTGAGTTTCGCAGGTCTTAACCACAGACTTTTGCCAGAGGCTTCTGAGACGCAAGTTAACAATGCAGACCTGGAGGGTATCTCCAGGTGCAGTAGAGTGCTAATCTTGGAACCTCCTGACTCAGAATACTGCTACCTTCACACTGCCATAAGAATGCAGCTAGTTGAGAGCTGGCTTCTAGGCATGCTTCCCTGGGAGTGCTGAGGACAGGGCAGAACCCTCACGCATCCTGCCTGACTGTAGGCGTAGGTTGCTAACATCCTAATGTGAGTGGCTGAGAGAGGTTGTGGGAAAAGCATGTGTAAGCATTGGGCCTGAACTCCTGTGTAACTGAGTTGAATACAGCGATTTCCAATGGCCTTCTTCAATCAGAGTGTAGCTAGGTTCCAACTCCCATGTCAGAATGGGGAGCAGACATCTGACTCCCATGCATACACACTTCTGAGAGTTGAGCTGATGGCCTGTTCATCTCCATCCAGCCTGCTGCTACCCTTCGCTTCTAAAAGGCCTAGGCTCGCTGTTTGACGGAAGTGTTGGGAGAGGTAATTGGAATCTCCCGGCACACAAGACTAGTGCCTCCAAGCTCAATCCAGCGATTTCCTAGTAATTCCTGTGGTAGACTGGTGCTACATACTAAGTTCCATACGTGAGAAGGAAGGTGAACGCCTTGTCCAAAAGCATCTTACTTCTGAGAGTTGAGCTCACCCTCAGTCCCTCACAGTTCCACACTGCCTGCAGAGTGAGTTTCGCAGGTCTTAACCACAGACTTTTGCCAGAGGCTTCTGAGACGCAAGTTAACAATGCAGACCTGGAGGGTATCTCCAGGTGCAGTAGAGTGGTAATCTGGGAACCTCCTGTCTCAGAATACTGCTACCTTCACCCTGCCATAAGAATGCAGCTAGTTGACAGCTGGCTTCAAGGCATGCTTCCCTGTGAGAGCTAAGGACAGGGCACAACCCTCCCGCATCCTGCTTGACTGTAGAAGGAGCTGCTAACGTCCTCATGTTAGTGGCAGGGAAAGGTTGTGAGAAAAGCATGTGGAATCGTTGTGCCTGAACCCACGTGTATCTGAGTTGAATACAGCGATTTCCAAAGTCCTTCTTCATCAGAGTGTAGCTAGGTTCCCACTCGCATGTACGAGTGGGTAGCAGACATCTGCCTCCCATGCATACCCACTTCTGAGAGTTGAGCTTATGGCCTGTAACCCTACCTCCTGCCTGCAGCTACCTTTCGCTTCCAAAAGGCCTAGGCTCGCTGCTTCACCGAAGTGTTGGGAGAGGTAACTGGAATCTGCCGGCACACAAGACTAGTGCCTCCAAGCTCAATCCAGCGATTTCCCAGTAATTCCTGGGGTAGACTGGTGCTACATACTAAGTTCCATATGTGAGAAGGTAGCTGAACGCCTTGTCCAAAATCATCTTACTGCTGAGAGGTGAGCTCACCCTCAGTCCCTCACAGTTCCACACTGCCTGCAGAGTGAGTTTCGCAGGTCTTCACCACAGACTTTTGCCAGAGGCTTCTGAGACGCAAGTTAACAATGCAGACCTGGAGGGTATCTCCAGGTGCAGTAGAGTGGTAATCTTGGAACCTCCTGACTCAGAATACTGCTACCTTCACACTGCCATAAGAATGCAGCTAGTTGAGAGCTGGCTTCTAGGCATGCTTTCCTGGGAGTGCTGAAGGACAGGGCAGAACCCTCACGCATCCTGCCTGACTGTAGGCGTAGCTGCTAACATCCTAATGTTAGTGGCTGAGAGAGGTTGTGGAAAAAGCATGTGTAAGCATTGGGCCTGAACTCCTGTGTATCTGAGTTGAAGTACAGCGATTTCCAATGGCCTTCTTCAGAGTGTAGCTAGGTTCCAACTCCCATGTCAGAATGCGTAGCAGACATCTGCCTCCCATGCATACACACTTCTGAGAGTTGAGCTTTTGGCCTGTACCTCCCCATCCAGTCTGCTGGTACACTTCGCTTCTAAAATTCCTAAGCTCGCTGTTTGACGGAAGTGTTGGGAGAGGTAATTGGAATCTGCCGGCACACAAGACTAGTGCCTCCAAGCTCAATCCAGCGATTTCCTAGTAATTCCTGTGGTAGACTGGTGCTACATACTAAGTTCCATACGTCAGAAGGTAGCTGAACACCTCGTCCAAAAGCATCTTACTTCTGAGAGTTGAGCTCACCCTCAGTCCCTCACAGTTCCACACTGCCTGCAGAGTGAGTTTCGCAGGTCTTAACCACAGACTTTTGCCAGAGGCTTCTGAGACGCAAGTTAACAATGCAGACCTGGAGGGTATCTCCAGGTGCAGTAGAGTGCTAATCTTGGAACCTCCTGACTCAGAATACTGCTACCTTCACACTGCCATAAGAATGCAGCTAGTTGAGAGCTGGCTTCTAGGCATGCTTCCCTGGGAGTGCTGAGGACAGGGCAGAACCCTCACGCATCCTGCCTGACTGTAGGCGTGGTTGCTAACATCCTAAAGTGAGTGGCTGAGAGAGGTTGCGGGAAAAGCATGTGTAAGCATTGGGCCTGAACTCCTGTGTAACTGAGTTGAATACAGCGATTTCCAATGGCCTTCTTCAATCAGAGTGTAGCTAGGTTCCAACTCCCATGTCAGAATGGGGAGCAGACATCTGACTCCCATGCATACACACTTCTGAGAGTTGAGCTGATGGCCTGTTCATCTCCATCCAGCCTGCTGCTACCCTTCGCTTCTAAAAGGCCTAGGCTCGCTGTTTGACGGAAGTGTTGGGAGAGGTAATTGGAATCTCCCGGCACACAAGACTAGTGCCTCCAAGCTCAATCCAGCGATTTCCTAGTAATTCCTGTGGTAGACTGGTGCTACATACTAAGTTCCATACGTGAGAAGGAAGGTGAACGCCTTGTCCAAAAGCATCTTACTTCTGAGAGTTGAGCTCACCCTCAGTCCCTCACAGTTCCACACTGCCTGCAGAGTGAGTTTCGCAGGTCTTAACCACAGACTTTTGCCAGAGGCTTCTGAGACCCAAGTTAACAATGCTGACCTGGAGGGTATCTCCAGGTGAAGTAGAGTGCTAATCTTGGAACCTCCTGACTCAGAATACTGCTACCTTCACACTGCCATAAGAATGCAGCTAGTTGACAGCTGGCTTCAAGGCATGCTTCCCTGTGAGAGCTAAGGACAGGGCACAACCCTCCCGCATCCTGCTTGACTGTAGAAGGAGCTGCTAACGTCCTCATGTTAGTGGCAGGGAAAGGTTGTGAGAAAAGCATGTGGAATCGTTGTGCCTGAACCCACGTGTATCTGAGTTGAATACAGCGATTTCCAAAGTCCTTCTTCATCAGAGTGTAGCTAGGTTCCCACTCGCATGTACGAGTGGGTAGCAGACATCTGCCTCCCATGCATACCCACTTCTGAGAGTTGAGCTTATGGCCTGTAACCCTACCTCCTGCCTGCAGCTACCTTTCGCTTCCAAAAGGCCTAGGCTCGCTGCTTCACCGAAGTGTTGGGAGAGGTAACTGGAATCTCCCGGCACACAAGACTAGTGCCTCCAAGCTCAATCCAGCGATTTCCCAGTAATTCCTGGGGTAGACTGGTGCTACATACTAAGTTCCATATGTGAGAAGGTAGCTGAACGCCTTGTCCAAAATCATCTTACTTCTGAGAGTTGAGCTCACCCTCAGTCCCTCACAGTTCCACACTGCCTGCAGAGTGAGTTTCGCAGGTCTTCACCAGCAGACTTTTGCCAGAGGCTTCTGAGACGCAAGTTAACAATGCAGACCTGGAGGGTATCTCCAGGTGCAGTAGAGTGGTAATCTGGGAACCTCCTGACTCAGAATACTGCTACCTTCACACTGCCATAAGAATGCAGCTAGTTGAGAGCTGGCTTCTAGGCATGCTTCCCTGGGAGTGCTGAGGACAGGGCAGAACCCTCACGCATCCTGCCTGACTGTAGGCGTGGTTGCTAACATCCTAAAGTGAGTGGCTGAGAGAGGTTGTGGGAAAAGCATGTGTAAGCATTGGGCCTGAACTCCTGTGTAACTGAGTTGAATACAGCGATTTCCAATGGCCTTCTTCAATCAGAGTGTAGCTAGGTTCCAACTCCCATGTCAGAATGGGGAGCAGACATCTGACTCCCATGCATACACACTTCTGAGAGTTGAGCTGATGGCTTGTTCATCTCCATCCAGCCTGCTGGTACCCTTCGCTTCTAAAAGGCCTAGGCTCGCTGTTTGACGGAAGTGTTGGGAGAGGTAATTGGAATCTCCAGGCACACAAGACTAGTGCCTCCAAGCTCAATCCGGCGATTTCCTAGTAATTCCTGTGGTAGACTGGTGCTACATACTAAGTTCCATACGTCAGAAAGTAGCTGAACACCTCGTCCAAAAGCATCTTACTTCTGAGAGTTGAGCTCACCCTCAGTCCCTCACAGTTCCACACTGCCTGCAGAGTGAGTTTTGCAGGTCTTAACCACAGACTTTTGCCAGAGGCTTCTGAGACGCAAGTTAACAATGCAGACCTGGAGGGTATCTCCAGGTGCAGTAGAGTGGTAATCTTGGAACCTCCTGACTCAGAATACTGCTACTTTCACACTGCCATAAGAATGCAGCTAGTTGAGAGCTGGCTTCTAGGCATGCTTTCCTGGGAGTGCTGAGGACAGGGCAGAACCCTCACACATCCTGCCTGACTGTAGACGTACCTGCTAACCTCCTTATGTTAGTGGCTGGGATAGGTTGTGGGAAAAGCATGTGTAAGCATTGGGCCTGAACTCCCGTGTATCTGAGTTGAATACAGCGATTTCCAACATCCTTCTTCAATAGGAGTGTAGCTAGGTTCCAACTCCCATGTCCGAGTGGGTAGCAGACATCTGCCTCCCATGCATACACACTTCTGAGAGTTGAGCTCATGGCCTGTACCTCCCCATCCAGTCTGCTGGTACACTTCGCTTCTAAAATTCCTAAGCTCGCTGTTTGACGGAAGTGTTGGGAGAGGTAATTGGAATCTGCCGGCACACAAGACTAGTGCCTCCAAGCTCAATCCAGCGATTTCCTAGTAATTCCTGGGGTAGACTGGTGCTACATACTAAGTTCCATACGTGAGTAAGGTAGTTGAACGCCTTGATCCAAAAGCATCTTACTTCTGAGAGTTGAGCTCACCCACAGTCCCTCACAGTTCCACACTGCCTGCAGAGTGAGTTTCGCAGGTCTTCACCAGAGACGTTTGCCAGAGGCTTCTGAGACGCAAGTTAACAATGCAGACCTGGAGGGTATCTCCAGGTGCAGTAGAGTGGTAATCTGGGAACCTCCTGTCTCAGAATACTGCTACCTTCACCCTGCCATAAGAATGCAGCTAGTTGAGAGCTGGCTTCTAGGCATGCTTTCCTGGGAGTGCTGAAGACAGGGCAGAACCCTCACGCATCCTGCCTGACTGTAGGCGTAGCTGCTAACATCCTAATGTTAGTGGCTGAGAGAGGTTGTGGAAAAAGCATGTGTAAGCATTGGGCCTGAAATCCTGTGTATCTGAGTTGAGTACAGCGATTTCCAATGGCCTTCTTCAGAGTGTAGCTAGGTTCCAACTCCCATGTCAGAATGCGTAGCAGACATCTGCCTCCCATGCATACACACTTCTGAGAGTTGAGCTTTTGGCCTGTACCTCCCCATCCAGTCTGCTGGTACACTTCGCTTCTAAAATTCCTAAGCTCGCTGTTTGACGGAAGTGTTGGGAGAGGTAATTGGAATCTGCCGGCACACAAGACTAGTGCCTCCAAGCTCAATCCAGCGATTTCCTAGTAATTCCTGTGGTAGACTGGTGCTACATACTAAGTTCCATACGTGAGAAGGTAGCTGAACGCCTTGTCCAAAATCATCTTACTTCTGAGAGTTGAGCTCACCCTCAGTCCCTCACAGTTCCACACTGCCTGCAGAGTGAGTTTCGCAGGTCTTAACCACAGACTTTTGCCAGAGGCTTCTGAGACGCAAGTTAACAATGCAGACCTGGAGGGTATCTCCAGGTGCAGTAGAGTGGTAATCTTGGAACCTCCTGACTCAGAATACTGCTACCTTCACACTGCCATAAGAATGCAGCTAGTTGAGAGCTGGCTTCTAGGCATGCTTCCCTGGGAGTGCTGAGGACAGGGCAGAACCCTCACGCATCCTGCCTGACTGTAGGCGTAGCTGCTAACATCCTAATGTTAGTGGCTGAGAGAGGTTGTGGAAAAAGCATGTGTAAGCATTGGGCCTGAACTCCTGTGTATCTGAGTTGAATACAGCGATTTCCAATGGCCTTCTTCATCAGAGTGTAGCTAGGTTCCAACTCCCATGTCAGAATGCGTAGCAGACATCTGCCTCCCATGCATACACACTTCTGAGAGTTGAGCTTATGGCCTGTACCTCCCATCCAGCCTGCTGGTACCCTTCGCTTCTAAAAGGCCTAGGCTCGCTGTTTGACGGAAGTGTTGGGAGAGGTAATTGGAATCTGCCGGCACACAAGACTAGTGCCTCCAAGCTCAATCCAGCGATTTCCTAGTAATTCCTGTGGTAGACTGGTGCTACATACTAAGTTCCATACGTCAGAAGGTAGCTGAACACCTCGTCCAAAAGCATCTTACTTCTGAGAGTTGAGCTCACCCTCAGTCCCTCACAGTTCCACACTGCCTGCAGAGTGAGTTTCGCAGGTCTTAACCACAGACTTTTGCCAGAGGCTTCTGAGACGCAAGTTAACAATGCAGACCTGGAGGGTATCTCCAGGTGCAGTAGAGTGGCTAATCTTGGAACCTCCTGACTCAGAATACTGCTACCTTCACACTGCCATAAGAATGCAGCTAGTTGAGAGCTGGCTTCTAGGCATGCTTCCCTGGGAGTGCTGAGGACAGGGCAGAACCCTCCCGCATCCTGCCTGACTGTAGGCGTAGCTGCTAACATCCTAATGTTAGTGGCTGAGAGAGGTTGTGGAAAAAGCATGTGTAAGCATTGGGCCTGAACTCCTGTGTATCTGAGTTGAATACAGCGATTTCCAATGGCCTTCTTCAATCAGAGTGTAGCTAGGTTCCAACTCCCATGTCAGAATGGGTAGCAGACATCTGACTCCCATGCATACACACTTCTGAGAGTTGAGCTGATGGCCTGTTACCTCCCATCCAGCCTGCTGCTACCCTTCGCTTCTAAAAGGCCTAGGCTCGCTGTTTGACGGAAGTGTTGGGAGAGGTAATTGGAATCTCCCGGCACACAAGACTAGTGCCTCCAAGCTCAATCCAGCGATTTCCTAGTAATTCCTGTGGTAGACTGGTGCTACATACTAAGTTCCATACGTGAGAAGGAAGGTGAACGCCTTGTCCAAAAGCATCTTACTTCTGAGAGTTGAGCTCACCCTCAGTCCCTCACAGTTCCACACTGCCTGCAGAGTGAGTTTCGCAGGTCTTCACCAGAGACGTTTGCCAGAGGCTTCTGAGACGCAAGTTAACAATGCAGACCTGGAGGGTATCTCCAGGTGCAGTAGAGTGGTAATCTGGGAACCTCCTGTCTCAGAATACTGCTACCTTCACCCTGCCATAAGAATGCAGCTAGTTGACAGCTGGCTTCAAGGCATGCTTCCCTGTGAGAGCTAAGGACAGGGCACAACCCTCCCGCATCCTGCTTGACTGTAGAAGGAGCTGCTAACGTCCTCATGTTAGTGGCAGGGAAAGGTTGTGAGAAAAGCATGTGGAATCGTTGTGCCTGAACCCACGTGTATCTGAGTTGAATACAGCGATTTCCAAAGTCCTTCTTCATCAGAGTGTAGCTAGGTTCCCACTCGCATGTCCGAGTGGGTAGCAGACATCTGCCTCCCATGCATACCCACTTCTGAGAGTTGAGCTTATGGCCTGTAACCCTACCTCCTGCCTGCAGCTACCTTTCGCTTCCAAAAGGCCTAGGCTCGCGGCTTCACGAAGTGTTGGGAGAGGTAACTGGAATCTGCCGGCACACAAGACTAGTGCCTCCAAGCTCAATCCAGCGATTTCCCAGTAATTCCTGGGGTAGACTGGTGCTACATACTAAGTTCCATATGTGAGAAGGTAGCTGAACGCCTTGTCCAAAATCATCTTACTGCTGAGAGGTGAGCTCACCCTCAGTCCCTCACAGTTCCACACTGCCTGCAGAGTGAGTTTTCGCAGGTCTTAACCACAGACTTTTGCCAGAGGCTTCTGAGACGCAAGTTAACAATGCAGACCTGGAGGGTATCTCCAGGTGCAGTAGAGTGGTAATCTTGGAACCTCCTGACTCAGAATACTGCTACCTTCACACTGCCATAAGAATGCAGCTAGTTGAGAGCTGGCTTCTAGGCATGCTTTCCTGGGAGTGCTGAAGGACAGGGCAGAACCCTCACGCATCCTGCCTGACTGTAGGCGTAGCTGCTAACATCCTAATGTTAGTGGCTGAGAGAGGTTGTGGAAAAGCATGTGTAAGCATTGGGCCTGAAATCCTGTGTATCTGAGTTGAGTACAGCGATTTCCAATGGCCTTCTTCAGAGTGTAGCTAGGTTCCAACTCCCATGTCAGAATGCGTAGCAGACATCTGCCTCCCATGCATACACACTTCTGAGAGTTGAGCTTTATGGCCTGTACCTCCCCATCCAGTCTTCTGGTACACTTCGCTTCTAAAATTCCTAAGCTCGCTGTTTGACGGAAGTGTTGGGAGAGGTAATTGGAATCTGCCGGCACACAAGACTAGTGCCTCCAAGCTCAATCCAGCGATTTCCTAGTAATTCCTGTGGTAGACTGGTGCTACATACTAAGTTCCATACGTGAGAAGGAAGCTGAACGCCTTGTCCAAAAGCATCTTACTTCTGAGAGTTGAGCTCACCCTCAGTCCCTCACAGTTCCACACTGCCTGCAGAGTGAGTTTCGCAGGTCTTAACCACAGACTTTTGCCAGAGGCTTCTGAGACGCAAGTTAACAATGCAGACCTGGAGGGTATCTCCAGGTGCAGTAGAGTGGTAATCTTGGAACCTCCTGACTCAGAATACTGCTACCTTCACACTGCCATAAGAATGCAGCTAGTTGAGAGCTGGCTTCTAGGCATGCTTCCCTGGGAGTGCTGAGGACAGGGCAGAACCCTCCCGCATCCTGCCTGACTGTAGGCGTGGTGCTAACATCCTAATGTTAGTGGCTGAGAGAGGTTGTGGGAAAAGCATGTGTAAGCATTGGGCCTGAACTCCTGTGTATCTGAGTTGAATACAGCGATTTCCAATGGCCTTCTTCAATCAGAGTGTAGCTAGGTTCCAACTCCCATGTCAGAATGGGTAGCAGACATCTGACTCCCATGCATACACACTTCTGAGAGTTGAGCTGATGGCCTGTTACATCTCCATCCAGCCTGCTGCTACCCTTCGCTTCTAAAAGGCCTAGGCTCGCTGTTTGACGGAAGTGTTGGGAGAGGTAATTGGAATCTGCCCGGCACACAAGACTAGTGCCTCCAAGCTCAATCCAGCGATTTCCTAGTAATTCCTGTGGTAGACTGGTGCTACATACTAAGTTCCATACGTGAGAAGGAAGGTGAACGCCTTGTCCAAAAGCATCTTACTTCTGAGAGTTGAGCTCACCCTCAGTCCCTCACAGTTCCACACTGCCTGCAGAGTGAGTTTCGCAGGTCTTCACCACAGACTTTTGCCAGAGGCTTCTGAGACGCAAGTTAACAATGCAGACCTGGAGGGTATCTCCAGGTGCAGTAGAGTGGTAATCTTGGAACCTCCTGACTCAGAATACTGCTACCTTCACACTGCCATAAGAATGCAGCTAGTTGACAGCTGGCTTCAAGGCATGCTTCCCTGTGAGAGCTAAGGACAGGGCACAACCCTCCCGCATCCTGCTTGACTGTAGAAGGAGCTGCTAACGTCCTCATGTTAGTGGCAGGGAAAGGTTGTGAGAAAAGCATGTGGAATCGTTGTGCCTGAACCCACGTGTATCTGAGTTGAATACAGCGATTTCCAAAGTCCTTCTTCATCAGAGTGTAGCTAGGTTCCCACTCGCATGTACGAGTGGGTAGCAGACATCTGCCTCCCATGCATACCCACTTCTGAGAGTTGAGCTTATGGCCTGTAACCCTACCTCCTGCCTGCAGCTACCTTTCGCTTCCAAAAGGCCTAGGCTCGCTGCTTCACCGAAGTGTTGGGAGAGGTAACTGGAATCTCCCGGCACACAAGACTAGTGCCTCCAAGCTCAATCCAGCGATTTCCCAGTAATTCCTGGGGTAGACTGGTGCTACATACTAAGTTCCATATGTGAGAAGGTAGCTGAACGCCTTGTCCAAAATCATCTTACTTCTGAGAGTTGAGCTCACCCTCAGTCCCTCACAGTTCCACACTGCCTGCAGAGTGAGTTTCGCACGTCTTCACCAGAGACGTTTGCCAGAGGCTATGAGACGCAAGTTAACAATGCAGACCTGGAGGGTATCTCCAGGTGCAGTAGAGTGGTAATCTGGGAACCTCCTGACTCAGAATACTGCTACCTTCACACTGCCATAAGAATGCAGCTAGTTGAGAGCTGGCTTCTAGGCATGCTTCCCTGGGAGTGCTGAGGACAGGGCAGAACCCTCACGCATCCTGCCTGACTGTAGGCGTGGTTGCTAACATCCTAAAGTGAGTGGCTGAGAGAGGTTGTGGGAAAAGCATGTGTAAGCATTGGGCCTGAACTCCTGTGTAACTGAGTTGAATACAGCGATTTCCAATGGCCTTCTTCAATCAGAGTGTAGCTAGGTTCCAACTCCCATGTCAGAATGGGGAGCAGACATCTGACTCCCATGCATACACACTTCTGAGAGTTGAGCTGATGGCCTGTTCATCTCCATCCAGCCTGCTGGTACCCTTCGCTTCTAAAAGGCCTAGGCTCGCTGCTTTGACGGAAGTGTTGGGAGAGGTAACTGGAATCTGCCGGCACACAAGACTAGTGCCTCCAAGCTCAATCCAGCGATTTCCTAGTAATTCCTGTGGTAGACTGGTGCTACATACTAAGTTCCATACGTGAGAAGGTAGCTGAACGCCTTGTCCAAAAGCATCTTACTTCTGAGAGTTGAGCTCACCCTCAGTCCCTCACAGTTCCACACTGCCTGCAGAGTGAGTTTCGCAGGTCTTCACCACAGACTTTTGCCAGAGGCTTCTGAGACGCAAGTTAACAATGCAGACCTGGAGGGTATCTCCAGGTGCAGTAGAGTGGTAATCTTGGAACCTCCTGACTCAGAATACTGCTACCTTCACACTGCCATAAGAATGCAGCTAGTTGAGAGCTGGCTTCTAGGCATGCTTCCCTGTGAGAGCTGAGGACAGGGCAGAACCCTCCCGCATCCTGCCTGACTGTAGACGTAGCTGCTAACCTCCTAATGTTAGTGGCTGGGATAGGTTGTGGGAAAAGCATGTGTAAGCATTGGGCCTGAACTCCCGTGTATCTGAGTTGAATACAGCGATTTCCAACATCCTTCTTCAATAGGAGTGTAGCTAGGTTCCAACTCCCATGTCCGAGTGGGTAGCAGACATCTGCCTCCCATGCATACACACTTCTGAGAGTTGAGCTCATGGCCTGTACCTCCCCATCCAGTCTGCTGGTACACTTCGCTTCTAAAATTCCTAAGCTCGCTGTTTGACGGAAGTGTTGGGAGAGGTAATTGGAATCTGCCGGCACACAAGACTAGTGCCTCCAAGCTCAATCCAGCGATTTCCTAGTAATTCCTGGGGTAGACTGGTGCTACATACTAAGTTCCATACGTGAGTAGGTAGTTGAACGCCTTGTACCAAAACATCTTACTTCTGAGAGTTGAGCTCACCCATCAGTCCCTCACAGTTCCACACTGCCTGCAGAGTGAGTTTCGCAGGTCTTCACCAGAGACGTTTGCCAGAGGCTTCTGAGACGCAAGTTAACAATGCAGACCTGGAGGGTATCTCCAGGTGCAGTAGAGTGGTAATCTGGGAACCTCCTGTCTCAGAATACTGCTACCTTCACCCTGCCATAAGAATGCAGCTAGTTGACAGCTGGCTTCAAGGCATGCTTCCCTGTGAGAGCTAAGGACAGGGCACAACCCTCCCGCATCCTGCTTGACTGTAGAAGGAGCTGCTAACGTCCTCATGTTAGTGGCAGGGAAAGGTTGTGAGAAAAGCATGTGGAATCGTTGTGCCTGAACCCACGTGTATCTGAGTTGAATACAGCGATTTCCAAAGTCCTTCTTCATCAGAGTGTAGCTAGGTTCCCACTCGCATGTCCGAGTGGGTAGCAGACATCTGCCTCCCATGCATACCCACTTCTGAGAGTTGAGCTTATGGCCTGTAACCCTACCTCCTGCCTGCAGCTACCTTTCGCTTCCAAAAGGCCTAGGCTCGCTGCTTCACCGAAGTGTTGGGAGAGGTAACTGGAATCTGCCGGCACACAAGACTAGTGCCTCCAAGCTCAATCCAGCGATTTCCCAGTAATTCCTGGGGTAGACTGGTGCTACATACTAAGTTCCATATGTGAGAAGGTAGCTGAACGCCTTGTCCAAAATCATCTTACTTCTGAGAGTTGAGCTCACCCTCAGTCCCTCACAGTTCCACACTGCCTGCAGAGTGAGTTTCGCAGGTCTTAACCACAGACTTTTGCCAGAGGCTTCTGAGACGCAAGTTAACAATGCAGACCTGGAGGGTATCTCCAGGTGCAGTAGAGTGGTAATCTTGGAACCTCCTGACTCAGAATACTGCTACCTTCACACTGCCATAAGAATGCAGCTAGTTGAGAGCTGGCTTCTAGGCATGCTTTCCTGGGAGTGCTGAAGACAGGGCAGAACCCTCACGCATCCTGCCTGACTGTAGGCGTAGCTGCTAACATCCTAATGTTAGTGGCTGAGAGAGGTTGTGGAAAAAGCATGTGTAAGCATTGGGCCTGAAATCCTGTGTATCTGAGTTGAGTACAGCGATTTCCAATGGCCTTCTTCAGAGTGTAGCTAGGTTCCAACTCCCATGTCAGAATGCGTAGCAGACATCTGCCTCCCATGCATACACACTTCTGAGAGTTGAGCTTTTGGCCTGTACCTCCCCATCCAGTCTGCTGGTACACTTCGCTTCTAAAATTCCTAAGCTCGCTGTTTGACGGAAGTGTTGGGAGAGGTAATTGGAATCTGCCGGCACACAAGACTAGTGCCTCCAAGCTCAATCCAGCGATTTCCTAGTAATTCCTGTGGTAGACTGGTGCTACATACTAAGTTCCATACGTGCAGAAGGTAGCTGAACACCTCGTCCAAAAGCATCTTACTTCTGAGAGTTGAGCTCACCCTCAGTCCCTCACAGTTCCACACTGCCTGCAGAGTGAGTTTCGCAGGTCTTAACCACAGACTTTTGCCAGAGGCTTCTGAGACGCAAGTTAACAATGCAGACCTGGAGGGTATCTCCAGGTGCAGTAGAGTGGTAATCTTGGAACCTCCTGACTCAGAATACTGCTACCTTCACACTGCCATAAGAATGCAGCTAGTTGAGAGCTGGCTTCTAGGCATGCTTCCCTGGGAGTGCTGAGGACAGGGCAGAACCCTCCCGCATCCTGCCTGACTGTAGGCGTAGCTGCTAACATCCTAATGTTAGTGGCTGAGAGAGGTTGTGGGAAAAGCATGTGTAAGCATTGGGCCTGAACTCCCTGTGTATCTGAGTTGAATACAGCGATTTCCAATGGCCTTCTTCAATCAGAGTGTAGCTAGGTTCCAACTCCCATGTCCGAAGTGGGTAGCAGACATCTGCCTCCCATGCATACACACTTCTGAGAGTTGAGCTATGGCCTGTACCTCCCATCCAGCCTGCTGGTACCCTTCGCTTCTAAAATGCCTAGGCTCGCTGTTTGACGGAAGTGTTGGGAGAGGTAATTGGAATCTGCCGGCACACAAGACTAGTGCCTCCAAGCTCAATCCAGCGATTTCCTAGTAATTCCTGTGGTAGACTGGTGCTACATACTAAGTTCCATACGTGAGAAGGTAGCTGAACGCCTTGTCCAAAAGCATCTTACTTCTGAGAGTTGAGCTCACCCTCAGTCCCTCACAGTTCCACACTGCCTGCAGAGTGAGTTTCGCAGGTCTTCACCAGAGACTTTTGCCAGAGGCTTCTGAGACGCAAGTTAACAATGCAGACCTGGAGGGTATCTCCAGGTGCAGTAGAGTGGTAATCTTGGAACCTCCTGACTCAGAATACTGCTACCTTCACACTGCCATAAGAATGCAGCTAGTTGAGAGCTGGCTTCTAGGCATGCTTCCCTGGGAGTGCTGAGGACAGGGCAGAACCCTCCCGCATCCTGCCTGACTGTAGGCGTAGCTGCTAACATCCTAATGTTAGTGGCTGAGAGAGGTTTTGGGAAAGCATGTGTAAGCATTGGGCCTGAACTCCTGTGTATCTGAGTTGAATACAGCGATTTCCAATGGCCTTCTTCAATCAGAGTGTAGCTAGGTTCCAACTCCCATGTCAGAATGGGGAGCAGACATCTGCCTCCCATGCATACACACTTCTGAGAGTTGAGCTTATGGCCTGTACCTCCACATCCAGCCTGCTGGTACCCTTCGCTTCTAAAAGGCCTAGGCTCGCTGTTTGACGGAAGTGTTGGGAGAGGTAACTGGAATCTCCCGGCACACAAGACTAGTGCCTCCAAGCTCAATCCAGCGATTTCCTAGTAATTCCTGTGGTAGACTGGTGCTACATACTAAGTTCCATACGTGAGAAGGTAGCTGAACGCCTTGTCCAAAAGCATCTTACTTCTGAGAGTTGAGCTCACCCTCAGTCCCTCACAGTTCCACACTGCCTGCAGAGTGAGTTTCGCAGGTCTTCACCAGAGACGTTTGCCAGAGGCTTCTGAGACGCAAGTTAACAATGCAGACCTGGAGGGTATCTCCAGGTGCAGTAGAGTGGTAATCTGGGAACCTCCTGTCTCAGAATACTGCTACCTTCACCCTGCCATAAGAATGCAGCTAGTTGACAGCTGGCTTCAAGGCATGCTTCCCTGTGAGAGCTAAGGACAGGGCACAACCCTCCCGCATCCTGCTTGACTGTAGAAGGAGCTGCTAACGTCCTCATGTTAGTGGCAGGGAAAGGTTGTGAGAAAAGCATGTGGAATCGTTGTGCCTGAACCCACGTGTATCTGAGTTGAATACAGCGATTTCCAAAGTCCTTCTTCATCAGAGTGTAGCTAGGTTCCCACTCGCATGTCCGAGTGGGTAGCAGACATCTGCCTCCCATGCATACCCACTTCTGAGAGTTGAGCTTATGGCCTGTAACCCTACCTCCTGCCTGCAGCTACCTTTCGCTTCCAAAAGGCCTAGGCTCGCTGCTTCACCGAAGTGTTGGGAGAGGTAACTGGAATCTGCCGGCACACAAGACTAGTGCCTCCAAGCTCAATCCAGCGATTTCCTAGTAATTCCTGTGGTAGACTGGTGCTACATACTAAGTTCCATACGTGAGAAGGTAGCTGAACGCCTTGTCCAAAAGCATCTTACTTCTGAGAGTTGAGCTCACCCTCAGTCCCTCACAGTTCCACACTGCCTGCAGAGTGAGTTTCGCAGGTCTTCACCAGAGACTTTTGCCAGAGGCTTCTGAGACGCAAGTTAACAATGCAGACCTGGAGGGTATCTCCAGGTGCAGTAGAGTGGTAATCTTGGAACCTCCTGACTCAGAATACTGCTACCTTCACACTGCCATAAGAATGCAGCTAGTTGAGAGCTGGCTTCTAGGCATGCTTCCCTGGGAGTGCTGAGGACAGGGCAGAACCCTCACGCATCCTGCCTGACTGTAGGCGTAGCTGCTAACATCCTAATGTTAGTGGCTGAGAGAGGTTGTGGAAAAGCATGTGTAAGCATTGGGCCTGAACTCCCTGTGTATCTGAGTTGAATACAGCGATTTCCAAATGCCTTCTTCAATAGAGTGTAGCTAGGTTCCAACTCCCATGTCCGAAGTGGGTAGCAGACATCTGCCTCCCATGCATACACACTTCTGAGAGTTGAGCTTCATGGCCTGTACCTCCCCATCCAGTCTGCTGGTACACTTCGCTTCTAAAATTCCTAAGCTCGCTGTTTGACGGAAGTGTTGGGAGAGGTAATTGGAATCTGCCGGCACACAAGACTAGTGCCTCCAAGCTCAATCCAGCGATTTCCTAGTAATTCCTGTGGTAGACTGGTGCTACATACTAAGTTCCATACGTGAGAAGGTAGTTGAACGCCTTGTCCAAAAGCATCTTACTTCTGAGAGTTGAGCTCACCCTCAGTCCCTCACAGTTCCACACTGCCTGCAGAGTGAGTTTCGCAGGTCTTCACCAGAGACGTTTGCCAGAGGCTTCTGAGACGCAAGTTAACAATGCAGACCTGGAGGGTATCTCCAGGTGCAGTAGAGTGGTAATCTGGGAACCTCCTGACTCAGAATACTGCTACCTTCACACTGCCATAAGAATGCAGCTAGTTGACGAGCTGGCTTCTAAGGCATGCTTCCCTGTGAGAGCTAAGGACAGGGCACAACCCTCCCGCATCCTGCCTGACTGTAGAAGGAGCTGCTAACGTCCTCATGTTAGTGGCATGGAGAAGGTTGTGAGAAAAGCATGTGTAATCGTTGTGCCTGAACCCACGTGTATCTGAGTTGAATACAGCGATTTCCAAAGTCCTTCTTCAATCAGAGTGTAGCTAGGTTCCCACTCGCATGTCCGAAGTGGGTAGCAGACATCTGCCTCCCATGCATACACACTTCTGAGAGTTGAGCTTATGGCCTGTAACCCTCCCTCCATGCCTGCATGCTACCTTCGCTTCCTAAAAGGCCTAGGCTCGCTGCTTTCACGAAGTGTTGGGAGAGGTAACTGGAATCTGCCGGCACACAAGACTAGTGCCTCCAAGCTCAATCCAGCGATTTCCTAGTAATTCCTGGGGTAGACTGGTGCTACATACTAAGTTCCATATGTGAGAAGGTAGCTGAACGCCTTGTCCAAAATCATCTTACTTCTGAGAGTTGAGCTCACCCTCAGTCCCTCACAGTTCCACACTGCCTGCAGAGTGAGTTTCGCAGGTCTTAACCACAGACTTTTGCCAGAGGCTTCTGAGACGCAAGTTAACAATGCAGACCTGGAGGGTATCTCCAGGTGCAGTAGAGTGGTAATCTTGGAACCTCCTGACTCAGAATACTGCTACCTTCACACTGCCATAAGAATGCAGCTAGTTGAGAGCTGGCTTCTAGGCATGCTTTCCCTGGGAGTGCTGAGGACAGGGCAGAACCCTCACGCATCCTGCCTGACTGTAGGCGTAGCTGCTAACATCCTAATGTTAGTGGCTGAGAGAGGTTGTGGAAAAAGCATGTGTAAGCATTGGGCCTGAACTCCTGTGTATCTGAGTTGAATACAGCGATTTCCAATGGCCTTCTTCAATCAGAGTGTAGCTAGGTTCCAACTCCCATGTCCGAAGTGGGTAGCAGACATCTGCCTCCCATGCATACACACTTCTGAGAGTTGAGCTTATGGCCTGTACCCTCCCATCCATGCCTGCTGCTACCCTTCGCTTCTAAAAGGCCTAGGCTCGCTGCTTTGACGGAAGTGTTGGGAGAGGTAACTGGAATCTGCCGGCACACAAGACTAGTGCCTCCAAGCTCAATCCAGCGATTTCCTAGTAATTCCTGTGGTAGACTGGTGCTACATACTAAGTTCCATACGTGAGAAGGTAGCTGAACGCCTTGTCCAAAATCATCTTACTTCTGAGAGTTGAGCTCACCCTCAGTCCCTCACAGTTCCACACTGCCTGCAGAGTGAGTTTCGCAGGTCTTCACCAGAGACTTTTGCCAGAGGCTTCTGAGACGCAAGTTAACAATGCAGACCTGGAGGGTATCTCCAGGTGCAGTAGAGTGGTAATCTTGGAACCTCCTGACTCAGAATACTGCTACCTTCACACTGCCATAAGAATGCAGCTAGTTGAGAGCTGGCTTCTAGGCATGCTTTCCCTGGGAGTGCTGAAGGACAGGGCAGAACCCTCACGCATCCTGCCTGACTGTAGGCGTAGCTGCTAACATCCTAATGTTAGTGGCTGAGAGAGGTTGTGGAAAAGCATGTGTAAGCATTGGGCCTGAACTCCTGTGTATCTGAGTTGAATACAGCGATTTCCAATGGCCTTCTTCATCAGAGTGTAGCTAGGTTCCAACTCCCATGTCAGAATGGGTAGCAGACATCTGCCTCCCATGCATACACACTTCTGAGAGTTGAGCTTATGGCCTGTACCTCCCATCCAGCCTGCTGGTACCCTTCGCTTCTAAAAGGCCTAGGCTCGCTGTTTGACGGAAGTGTTGGGAGAGGTAACTGGAATCTGCCGGCACACAAGACTAGTGCCTCCAAGCTCAATCCAGCGATTTCCTAGTAATTCCTGTGGTAGACTGGTGCTACATACTAAGTTCCATACGTGAGAAGGTAGCTGAACGCCTTGTCCAAAATCATCTTACTTCTGAGAGTTGAGCTCACCCTCAGTCCCTCACAGTTCCACACTGCCTGCAGAGTGAGTTTCGCAGGTCTTCACCAGAGACTTTTGCCAGAGGCTTCTGAGACGCAAGTTAACAATGCAGACCTGGAGGGTATCTCCAGGTGCAGTAGAGTGGTAATCTTGGAACCTCCTGACTCAGAATACTGCTACCTTCACACTGCCATAAGAATGCAGCTAGTTGAGAGCTGGCTTCTAGGCATGCTTCCCTGTGAGAGCTGAGGACAGGGCAGAACCCTCCCGCATCCTGCCTGACTGTAGACGTAGCTGCTAACCTCCTAATGTTAGTGGCTGGGATAGGTTGTGGAAAAGCATGTGTAAGCATTGGGCCTGAACTCCCGTGTATCTGAGTTGAATACAGCGATTTCCAAAGTCCTTCTTCATCAGAGTGTAGCTAGGTTCCAACTCCCATGTCCGAGTGGGTAGCAGACATCTGCCTCCCATGCATACACACTTCTGAGAGTTGAGCTTATGGCCTGTACCTCCCCATCCAGTCCTGCTGGTACACTTCGCTTCTAAAATGCCTAAGCTCGCTGCTTTGACGGAAGTGTTGGGAGAGGTAACTGGAATCTGCCGGCACACAAGACTAGTGCCTCCAAGCTCAATCCAGCGATTTCCTAGTAATTCCTGGGGTAGACTGGTGCTACATACTAAGTTCCATACGTGAGAAGGTAGCTGAACGCCTTGTCCAAAATCATCTTACTTCTGAGAGTTGAGCTCACCCTCAGTCCCTCACAGTTCCACACTGCCTGCAGAGTGAGTTTCGCACGGTCTTCACCAGAGACGTTTGCCAGAGGCTTCTGAGACGCAAGTTAACAATGCAGACCTGGAGGGTATCTCCAGGTGCAGTAGAGTGGTAATCTGGGAACCTCCTGTACTCAGAATACTGCTACCTTCACCCTGCCATAAGAATGCAGCTAGTTGAGAGCTGGCTTCTAGGCATGCTTCCCTGGGAGTGCTGAGGACAGGGCAGAACCCTCACGCATCCTGCCTGACTGTAGGCGTAGGCTTGCTAACATCCTAATGTGAGTGGCTGAGAGAGGTTGTGGGAAAAGCATGTGTAAGCATTGGGCCTGAACTCCTGTGTATCTGAGTTGAATACAGCGATTTCCAATGGCCTACTTCAATCAGAGTGTAGCTAGGTTCCAACTCCCATGTCAGAATGGGTAGCAGACATCTGCCTCCCATGCATACACACTTCTGAGAGTTGAGCTTATGGCCTGTTCATCCTCCATCCAGCCTGCTGGTACCCTTCGCTTCTAAAAGGCCTAGGCTCGCTGTTTGACGGAAGTGTTGGGAGAGGTAATTGGAATCTCCCGGCACACAAGACTAGTGCCTCCAAGCTCAATCCAGCGATTTCCTAGTAATTCCTGTGGTAGACTGGTGCTACATACTAAGTTCCATACGTCAGAAGGTAGCTGAACACCTCGTCCAAAAGCATCTTACTTCTGAGAGTTGAGCTCACCCTCAGTCCCTCACAGTTCCACACTGCCTGCAGAGTGAGTTTCGCAGGTCTTCACCAGAGACGTTTGCCAGAGGCTTCTGAGACGCAAGTTAACAATGCAGACCTGGAGGGTATCTCCAGGTGCAGTAGAGTGGTAATCTGGGAACCTCCTGTACTCAGAATACTGCTACCTTCACACTGCCATAAGAATGCAGCTAGTTGAGAGCTGGCTTCTAGGCATGCTTCCCTGTGAGAGCTGAGGACAGGGCAGAACCCTCCCGCATCCTGCCTGACTGTAGACGTAGCTGCTAACATCCTAATGTTAGTGGCTAGGGAAGGTTGTGGAAAAGCATGTGTAAGCATTGGGCCTGAACTCCCTGTGTATCTGAGTTGAATACAGCGATTTCCAAAGTCCTTCTTCAATCAGAGTGTAGCTAGGTTCCAACTCCCATGTCCGAGTGGGTAGCAGACATCTGCCTCCCATGCATACACACTTCTGAGAGTTGAGCTTTTGGCCTGTACCTCCCCATCCAGTCTGCTGGTACACTTCGCTTCTAAAATTCCTAAGCTCGCTGTTTGACGGAAGTGTTGGGAGAGGTAATTGGAATCTGCCGGCACACAAGACTAGTGCCTCCAAGCTCAATCCAGCGATTTCCTAGTAATTCCTGGGGTAGACTGGTGCTACATACTAAGTTCCATACGTGAGTAGGTAGTTGAACGCCTCTGACCAAAAGCATCTTACTTCTGAGAGTTGAGCTCACCCTCAGTCCCTCACAGTTCCACACTGCCTGCAGAGTGAGTTTCGCAGGTCTTCACCAGAGACGTTTGCCAGAGGCTTCTGAGACGCAAGTTAACAATGCAGACCTGGAGGGTATCTCCAGGTGCAGTAGAGTGGTAATCTGGGAACCTCCTGTCTCAGAATACTGCTACCTTCACCCTGCCATAAGAATGCAGCTAGTTGACAGGCTGGCTTCAAGGCATGCTTCCCTGTGAGAGCTAAGGACAGGGCACAACCCTCCCGCATCCTGCCTGACTGTAGGCGTAGCTGCTAACATCCTAATGTTAGTGGCTGAGAGAGGTTGTGGAAAAAGCATGTGTAAGCATTGGGCCTGAACTCCTGTGTATCTGAGTTGAATACAGCGATTTCCAATGGCCTTCTTCAATCAGAGTGTAGCTAGGTTCCAACTCCCATGTCAGAATGCGTAGCAGACATCTGCCTCCCATGCATACACACTTCTGAGAGTTGAGCTTATGGCCTGTACCTCCCCATCCAGTCCTGCTGGTACACTTCGCTTCTAAAATTCCTAAGCTCGCTGTTTGACGGAAGTGTTGGGAGAGGTAATTGGAATCTGCCGGCACACAAGACTAGTGCCTCCAAGCTCAATCCAGCGATTTCCTAGTAATTCCTTTGGTAGACTGGTGCTACATACTAAGTTCCATACGTGAGAAGGAAGGTGAACGCCTTGTCCAAAAGCATCTTACTTCTGAGAGTTGAGCTCACCCTCAGTCCCTCACAGTTCCACACTGCCTGCAGAGTGAGTTTCGCACGTCTTCACCAGAGACGTTTGCCAGAGGCTTCTGAGACGCAAGTTAACAATGCAGACCTGGAGGGTATCTCCAGGTGCAGTAGAGTGGTAATCTGGGAACCTCCTTACTCAGAATACTGCTACCTTCACCCTGCCATAAGAATGCAGCTAGTTGACAGCTGGCTTCTAGGCATGCTTCCCTGTGAGAGCTAAGGACAGGGCACAACCCTCCCGCATCCTGCTTGACTGTAGAAGGAGCTGCTAACGTCCTCATGTTAGTGGCAAGGAAAGGTTGTGGGAAAAGCATGTGTAAGCATTGGGCCTGAACTCCCGTGTATCTGAGTTGAATACAGCGATTTCCAAAGTCCTTCTTCATCAGAGTGTAGCTAGGTTCCCACTCGCATGTCCGAGTGGGTAGCAGACATCTGCCTCCCATGCATACCCACTTCTGAGAGTTGAGCTTATGGCCTGTAACCCTACCTCCTGCCTGCAGCTACCTTTCGCTTCCAAAAGGCCTAGGCTCGCTGCTTCACCGAAGTGTTGGGAGAGGTAACTGGAATCTGCCGGCACACAAGACTAGTGCCTCCAAGCTCAATCCAGCGATTTCCCAGTAATTCCTGGGGTAGACTGGTGCTACATACTAAGTTCCATATGTGAGAAGGTAGCTGAACGCCTTGTCCAAAATCATCTTACTTCTGAGAGGTGAGCTCACCCTCAGTCCCTCACAGTTCCACACTGCCTGCAGAGTGAGTTTCGCACGGTCTTCACCAGAGACTTTTGCCAGAGGCTTCTGAGACGCAAGTTAACAATGCAGACCTGGAGGGTATCTCCAGGTGCAGTAGAGTGGTAATCTGGGAACCTCCTTACATCAGAATACTGCTACCTTCACACTGCCATAAGAATGCAGCTAGTTGAGAGCTGGCTTCTAGGCATGCTTCCCTGTGAGAGCTGAGGACAGGGCAGAACCCTCCCACATCCTGCCTGACTGTAGACGTAGCTGCTAACCTCCTTATGTTAGTGGCTGGGATAGGTTGTGGGAAAAGCATGTGTAAGCATTGGGCCTGAACTCCCGTGTATCTGAGTTGAATACAGCGATTTCCAAAGTCCTTCTTCAATCAGAGTGTAGCTAGGTTCCAACTCCCATGTCCGAGTGGGTAGCAGACATCTGCCTCCCATGCATACACACTTCTGAGAGTTGAGCTTATGGCCTGTAACCTCCCATCCTGCCTGCTGCTACCCTTTCGCTTCCTAAAAGGCCTAGGCTCGCTGCTTGACGAAGTGTTGGGAGAGGTAATTGGAATCTGCCGGCACACAAGACTAGTGCCTCCAAGCTCAATCCAGCGATTTCCTAGTAATTCCTGGGGTAGACTGGTGCTACATACTAAGTTCCATACGTGAGAAGGTAGCTGAACGCCTTGTCCAAAATCATCTTACTTCTGAGAGTTGAGCTCACCCTCAGTCCCTCACAGTTCCACACTGCCTGCAGAGTGAGTTTCGCACGTCTTCACCAGAGACGTTTTGCCAGAGGCTTCTGAGACGCAAGTTAACAATGCAGACCTGGAGGGTATCTCCAGGTGCAGTAGAGTGGTAATCTGGGAACCTCCTGTACTCAGAATACTGCTACCTTCACACTGCCATAAGAATGCAGCTAGTTGAGAGCTGGCTTCTAGGCATGCTTCCCTGTGAGAGCTGAGGACAGGGCAGAACCCTCCCGCATCCTGCCTGACTGTAGACGTAGCTGCTAACGTCCTCTATGTTAGTGGCTGGGATAGGTTGTGGAAAAGCATGTGTAATCATTGGGCCTGAACTCCCGTGTATCTGAGTTGAATACAGCGATTTCCAACAGTCCTTCTTCAATAGAGTGTAGCTAGGTTCCAACTCCCATGTCCGAGTGGGTAGCAGACATCTGCCTCCCATGCATACACACTTCTGAGAGTTGAGCTTCATGGCCTGTACCTCCCCATCCAGTCCTGCTGGCTACCTTTCGCTTCTAAAAGTCCTAGGCTCGCTGTTTGACCGAAGTGTTGGGAGAGGTAACTGGAATCTGCCGGCACACAAGACTAGTGCCTCCAAGCTCAATCCTAGCGATTTCCCTAGTAATTCCTGGGGTAGACTGGTGCTACATACTAAGTTCCATATGTGAGAAGGTAGCTGAACGCCTTGTCCAAAATCATCTTACTGCTGAGAGTTGAGCTCACCCTCAGTCCCTCACAGTTCCACACTGCCTGCAGAGTGAGTTTCGCAGGTCTTCACCAGAGACTTTTGCCAGAGGCTTCTGAGACGCAAGTTAACAATGCAGACCTGGAGGGTATCTCCAGGTGCAGTAGAGTGGTAATCTTGGAACCTCCTGTACTCAGAATACTGCTACCTTCACCCTGCCATAAGAATGCAGCTAGTTGAGAGCTGGCTTCTAGGCATGCTTCCCTGTGAGAGCTGAAGGACAGGGCAGAACCCTCCCGCATCCTGCCTGACTGTAGACGTAGCTGCTAACATCCTAATGTTAGTGGCTGAGAGAAGGTTGTGGAAAAGCATGTGTAAGCATTGGGCCTGAACTCCCTGTGTATCTGAGTTGAATACAGCGATTTCCAATGTCCTTCTTCATCAGAGTGTAGCTAGGTTCCAACTCCCATGTCCGAAGTGGGTAGCAGACATCTGCCTCCCATGCATACACACTTCTGAGAGTTGAGCTTATGGCCTGTACCTCCCCATCCAGTCCTGCTGGCTACCTTCGCTTCTAAAATGCCTAGGCTCGCTGCTTTGACGGAAGTGTTGGGAGAGGTAATTGGAATCTGCCGGCACACAAGACTAGTGCCTCCAAGCTCAATCCAGCGATTTCCTAGTAATTCCTGTGGTAGACTGGTGCTACATACTAAGTTCCATACGTGAGAAGGTAGCTGAACGCCTTGTCCAAAAGCATCTTACTTCTGAGAGTTGAGCTCACCCTCAGTCCCTCACAGTTCCACACTGCCTGCAGAGTGAGTTTCGCAGGTCTTCACCACGAGACGTTTGCCAGAGGCTTCTGAGACGCAAGTTAACAATGCAGACCTGGAGGGTATCTCCAGGTGCAGTAGAGTGGTAATCTTGGAACCTCCTGTCTCAGAATACTGCTACCTTCACCCTGCCATAAGAATGCAGCTAGTTGACAGCTGGCTTCAAGGCATGCTTCCTGTGAGAGCTAAGGACAGGGCACAACCCTCCCGCATCCTGCTTGACTGTAGAAGGAGCTGCTAACGTCCTATAAGTTAGTGGCAGGAAAGGGTTGTGAGAAAAGCATGTGGAATCGTTGTGCCTGAACCCACGTGTATCTGAGTTGAATACAGCGATTTCCAAAGTCCTTCTTCATCAGAGTGTAGCTAGGTTCCCAACTCGCATGCCGAGTGGGTAGCAGAAATCTGCCTCCCATGCATACCCACTTCTGAGAGTTGAGCTTATGGCCTTAACCCTACCTCCTGCCTGCCGCTACCTTTCGCTTCCAAAAGGCCTAGGCTCGCTGCTTTACACCGAAGTGTTGGGAGAGGTAACTGGAATCTGCCGGCACACAAGACTAGTGCCTCCAAGCTCAATCCAGCGATTTCCCAGTAATTCCTGGGGTAGTCGATGGTGCTACATACTAAGTTCCATACGTGAGAAGGTAGTGAACGCCTTGTCCAAAAGCATCTTACTTCTGAGAGTTGAGCTCACCCTCAGTCCCTCACAGTTCCACACTGCCTGCAGAGTGAGTTTCGCACGTCTTCACCAGAGACGTTTGCCAGAGGCTTCTGAGACGCAAGTTAACAATGCAGACCTGGAGGGTATCTCCAGGTGCAGTAGAGTGGTAATCTGGGAACCTCCTGTCTCAGAATACTGCTACCTTCACACCTGCCATAAGAATGCAGCTAGTTGACAGCTGGCTTCAAGGCATGCTTCCCTGTGAGAGCTAAGGACAGGGCACAACCCTCCCGCATCCTGCCTTGACTGTAGAAGGAGCTGCTAACGTCCTCATGTAGTGGCAGGGAAAGGTTGTGAGAAAAGCATGTGGAATCGTTGTGCCTGAAACCACGTGTATCTGAGTTGAATACAGCGATTTCCAAAGTCCTTCTTCATCAGAGTGTAGCTAGGTTCCCACTCCGCATGTCCGAGTGGGTAGCAGACATCTGCCTCCCATGCATACACACTTCTGAGAGTTGAGCTTATGGCCTGTACCTCTCCATCCAGCCTGCTGCTACCCTTCGCTTCTAAAGGCCTAGGCTCGCTGTTTGACGGAAGTGTTGGGAGAGGTAATTGGAATCTGCCCGGCACACAAGACTAGTGCCTCCAAGCTCAATCCAGCGATTTCCTAGTAATTCCTGTGGTAGACTGGTGCTACATACTAAGTTCCATACGTGAGAAGGTAGCTGAACGCCTTGTCCAAAAGCATCTTACTTCTGAGAGTTGAGCTCACCCTCAGTCCCTCACAGTTCCACACTGCCTGCAGAGTGAGTTTCGCAGGTCTTCACCAGAGACTTTTGCCAGAGGCTTCTGAGACGCAAGTTAACAATGCAGACCTGGAGGGTATCTCCAGGTGCAGTAGAGTGCTAATCTTGGAACCTCCTGACTCAGAATACTGCTACCTTCACACTGCCATAAGAATGCAGCTAGTTGACAGCTGGCTTCAAGGCATGCTTCCCTGTGAGAGCTAAGGACAGGGCACAACCCTCCCGCATCCTGCTTGACTGTAGAAGGAGCTGCTAACGTCCTCATGTTAGTGGCAGGGAAAGGTTGTGAGAAAAGCATGTGGAATCGTTGTGCCTGAACCCACGTGTATCTGAGTTGAATACAGCGATTTCCAAAGTCCTTCTTCATCAGAGTGTAGCTAGGTTCCCACTCGCATGTACGAGTGGGTAGCAGACATCTGCCTCCCATTGCATACCCACTTCTGAGAGTTGAGCTTATGGCCTGTAACCCTACCTCCTGCCTGCAGCTACCTTTCGCTTCCAAAAGGCCTAGGCTCGCTGCTTCACCGAAGTGTTGGGAGAGGTAACTGGAATCTCCCGGCACACAAGACGAGTGCCTCCAAGCTCAATCAAGCGATTTCCCAGTAATTCCTGGGGTAGACTGGTGCTACATACTAAGTTCCATATGTGAGAAGACAGCTGAACGCCTTGTCCAAAATCATCTTACTGCTGAGAGTTGAGCTCACCCTCAGTCCCTCACAGTTCCACACTGCCTGCAGAGTGAGTTTCCCACGTCTTCACCAGAGACTTTTGCCAGAGGCTATGAGACGCAAGTTAACAATGCAGACCTGGAGGGTATCTCCAGGTGCAGTAGAGTGGTAATCTCGGAACCTCCTTACTGAGAATACTGCTACCTTCACATTGCCATAAGAAAGCAGCTAGTTGAGAGCTGGCTTCTAGGCATGCTTCCTGGGAGTGCTGAGGACAGGGCAGAACCCTCACGCATCCTGCCTGACTGTAGGCGTAGCTTGCTAACATCCTAATGTTAGTGGCTGAGAGAGGTTGTGGAAAAGCATGTGTAAGCATTTGGCCTGAACTCCTGTGTATCTGAGCGGAATACAGCGATTTCCAATGGCCTTCTTCAATCAGAGTGTAGCTAGGTTCCAACTCCCATGTCAGAATGCGTAGCAGACATCTGCCTCCCATGCATACACACTTCTGAGAGTTGAGCTTATGGCCTGTACCTCCCCATCCAGTCTGCTGGTACCCTTCGCTTCTAAAAGTCCTAGGCTCGCTGTTTGACGGAAGTGTTGGGAGAGGTAATTGGAATCTGCCGGCACACAAGACTAGTGCCTCCAAGCTCAATCCAGCGATTTCCTAGTAATTCCTTTGGTAGACTGGTGCTACATACTAAGTTCCATACGTGAGAAGGTAAGGCTGAACGCCTTGTCCAAAAGCATCTTACTTCTGAGAGTTGAGCTCACCCCTCAGTCCCTCACAGTTCCCACACTGCCTGCAGAGTGAGTTTCGCACGTCTTCACCAGAGACGTTTGCCAGAGGCTTCTGAGACGCAAGTTAACAATGCAGACCTGGAGGGTATCTCCAGGTGCAGTAGAGTGGTAATCTGGAACCTCCTGTACTCAGAATACTGCTACCTTCACCCTGCCATAAGAATGCAGCTAGTTGACAGCTGGCTTCAAGGCATGCTTCCCTGTGAGAGCTAAGGACAGGGCACAACCCTCCCGCATCCTGCTGACTGTAGAAGGAGCTGCTAACGTCCTCATGTTAGTGGCAGGGAAAGGTTGTGAGAAAAGCATGTGGAATCGTTGTGCCTGAACCCACGTGTATCTGAGTTGAATACAGCGATTTCCAAAGTCCTTCTTCATCAGAGTGTAGCTAGGTTCCCACTCGCATGTACGAGTGGGGTAGCAGACAATCTGCCCTCCCATGCATACCCACTTCTGAGAGTTGAGCTTATGGCCTGTAACCCTACCTCCTGCCTGCAGCTACCTTTCGCTTCCAAAAGGCCTAGGCTCGCTGCTTCACCGAAGTGTTGGGAGAGGTAACTGGAATCTGCCGGCACACAAGACTAGTGCCTCCAAGCTCAATCCAGCGATTCCCAGTAATTCCTGGGGTAGACTGGTGCTACATACTAAGTTCCATATGTGAGAAGGTAGCTGAACGCCTTGTCCAAAATCATCTTACTTCTGAGAGGTTGAGCTCACCCTCAGTCCCTCACAGTTTCCACACTGCCTGCAGAGTGAGTTTCCCACGTCTTCACCAGAGACTTTTGCCAGAGGCTCTGAGACGAAAGTTAACAATGCAGACCTGGAGGGTATCTCAGGTGCAGTAGAGTGGTAATCTGGGAACCTCCTACACAGAATACTGCTACCTTTCACACTGCCATAAGAATGCAGCTAGTGAGAGCTGGCTTCTAGGCATGCTTCCCTGTGAGATGCTGAGGACAGGGCAGAACCCTCCCACATCCTGCCTGACTGTAGACGTACCTGCTAACCCTCTTTATGTTAGTGGCTGGGATAGGTTGTGGGAAAAGCATGTGTAAGTATTGGGCCTGAACTCCCGTGTATCTGAGTTGAATACAGCGATTTCCAACATCCTTCTTCAATAGGAGTGTAGCTAGGTTTCCAACTCCCATGTCCGAAGTGGGTAGCAGACATCTGCCTCCCATGCATACACACTTCTGAGAGTTGAGCTCATGGCCTGTTACCTCCCCATCCAGTCTGCTGGTACACTTCGCTTCTAAAATTCCTAAGCTCGCTGTTTGACGGAAGTGTGGGAGAGGTAATTGGAATCTGCCGGCACACAAGACTAGTGCCTCCAAGCTCAATCCAGCGATTTCCTAGTAATTCCTGGTGGGTAGACTGGTGCTACATACTAAGTTCCATACGTCGAGTAGGTTAGCTTGAACAGCCTTGATCCAAAAGCATCTTACTTCTGAGAGTTGAGCTCACCCTCAGTCCCTCACAGTTCCACACTGCCCTGCAGAGTGAGTTTCGCAGGTCTTCACCAGAGACGTTGCCAGAGGCTTCTGAGACGCAAGTTAACAATGCAGACCTGGAGGGTTATCTCAGGTGCAGTAGAGTGGTAATCTGGGAACCTCCTGCTCTCAGAATACTGCTACCTTCACCCTGCCATAAGAATGCAGCTAGTTGACAGCTGGCTTCAAGGCATGCTTCCCTGTGAGAGCTAAGGACAGGGCACAACCCTCCCGCATCCTGCTTGACTGTAGAAGTGAGCTGCTAACGTCCTCATGTTAGTGGCAGGGAAAGGTTGTGAGAAAAGCATGTGGAATCGTTGTGCCTGAACTCCGTGTATCTGAGTTGAATACAGCGATTTCCAAACCTTCTTCAATCAGAGTGTAGCTAGGTTCCAACTCCATGTCCGAGGGGTAGCAGACATCTGCCTCCCATGCATACACACTTCTGAGAGTTGAGCTTATGGCCTGTACCTCCATCCTGCCGCTACCTTTCGCTTCCAAAAAAGGCTCGCTGTTGCTTGAAGTGTTGGGAGAGGTAACTGGAATCTCCCGGCACACAAGACTAGTGCCTCCAAGCTCAATCCAGCGATTTCCAGTAATTCCTGGGGTAGACTGGTGCTACATACTAAGTTCCATATGTGAGAAGGTAGCTGAACGCCTTGTCCAAAATCATCTTACTTCTGAGAGTTGAGCTCACCCTCAGTCCCTCACAGTTCCACACTGCCTGCAGAGTGAGTTTCGCACGTCTTCACCAGAGACGTTTGCCAGAGGCTCTGAGACGCAAGTTAACAATGCAGACCTGGAGGGTATCTCCAGGTGCAGTAGAGTGGTAATCTGGGAACCTCCTGTCTCAGAATACTGCTACCTTCACCTGCCATAAGAATGCAGCTAGTTGAGAGCTGGCTTCAAGGCATGCTTCCCTGTGAGAGCTGAGGACAGGGCACAACCCTCCCGCATCCTGCTGACTGTAGGAGCTGCTAACTCCTATGTTAGTGGCGGGAAGGTTGGAAAAGCATGGTAAGCATTGGCCTGAACCCGTGTATCTGAGTTGAATACAGCGATTTCCAAAGTCCTTCTTCATCAGAGTGTAGCTAGGTTCCACTCCATGTCCGAGTGGGTAGCAGACATCTGCCTCCCATGCATACACTTCTGAGAGTTGAGCTTATGGCCTGTAACCCCTCCTGCCTGCGCTACCTTTCGCTTCCAAAAGGCCTAGGCTCGCTGCTTGACACCGAAGTGTTGGGAGAGGTAACTGGAATCTCCCGGCACACAAGACTAGTGCCTCCAAGCTCAATCCAGCGATTTCCAGTAATTCCTGGGGTAGACTGGTGCTACATACTAAGTTCCATACGTGAGAAGGAGGTTGAACGCCTTGTCCAAAAGCATCTTACTTCTGAGAGTTGAGCTCACCCTCAGTCCCTCACAGTTCCACACTGCCTGCAGAGTGAGTTTCGCACGTCTGCACCAGAGACGTTTGCCAGAGGCTTCTGAGACGCAAGTTAACAAGCAGACCTGGAGGGTATCTCCAGGTGCAGTAGAGTGGTAATCTGGGAACCTCCTGTACTCAGAATACTGCTTACTTCACCCTGCCATAAGAATGCAGCTAGTTGACAGCTGGCTTCAAGGCATGCTTCCCTGTGAGAGCTAAGGACAGGGCAAACCCTCCCGCATCCCTGCTTGACTGTAGAAGGAGCTGCTAACGTCCTCATGTAGTGGCGGGAAAGGTTGTGAGAAAAGCATGTGGAAGTTGTGCCTGAACCCACGTGTATCTGAGTTGAATACAGCGATTTCCAAAGTCCTTCTTCATCAGAGTGTAGCTAGGTTCCCACTCATGTCCGAGTGGGTAGCAGACATCTGCCTCCCATGCATACCACTTCTGAGAGTTGAGCTTATGGCCTGTAACCCTACCTCCTGCCTGCAGCTACCTTTCGCTTCCAAAAGGCCTAGGCTCGCTGCTTCACGAAGTGTTGGGAGAGGTAACTGGAATCTCCCGGCACACAAGACTAGTGCCTCCAAGCTCAATCCAGCGATTTCCCAGTAATTCCTGGGGTAGACTGGTGCTACATACTAAGTTCCATATGTGAGAAGGTAGCTGAACGCCTTGTCCAAAATCATCTTACTCTGAGAGTTGAGCTCACCCTCAGTCCCTCACAGTTCCACACTGCCTGCAGAGTGAGTTTCGCACGTCTTCACCAGAGACGTTTGCCAGAGGCTCTGAGACGCAAGTTAACAATGCAGACCTGGAGGGTATCTCCAGGTGCAGTAGAGTGGTAATCTGGGAACCTCCTGTCTCAGAATACTGCTACCTTCACCTGCCATAAGAATGCAGCTAGTTGAGAGCTGGCTTCAAGGCATGCTTCCCTGTGAGAGCTGAGGACAGGGCAACCCTCCCGCATCCTGCTGACTGTAGGAGCTGCTAACTCCTATGTTAGTGGCGGAAAGGTTGTGAAAAGCATGTAAGCATTGGGCCTGAACCCACGTGTATCTGAGTTGAATACAGCGATTTCCAAAGTCCTTCTTCAGAGTGTAGCTAGGTTCCAACTCCCATGTCCGAGTGGGTAGCAGACATCTGCCTCCCATGCATACACTTCTGAGAGTTGAGCTTATGGCCTGTACCCTCCTGCTGCTACCTTTCGCTTCCAAAAGGCCTAGGCTCGCTGCTTGACGAAGTGTTGGGAGAGGTAACTGGAATCTCCCGGCACACAAGACTAGTGCCTCCAAGCTCAATCCAGCGATTTCCTAGTAATTCCTGGGGTAGACTGGTGCTACATACTAAGTTCCATATGTGAAGGTAGCTGAACGCCTTGTCCAAAATCATCTTACTTCTGAGAGTTGAGCTCACCCTCAGTCCCTCACAGTTCCACACTGCCTGCAGAGTGAGTTTCGCAGTCTTCCACCAGAGACGTTTGCCAGAGGCTCTGAGACGCAAGTTAACAATGCAGACCTGGAGGGTATCTCCAGGTGCAGTAGAGTGGTAATCTGGGAACCTCCTGTCTCAGAATACTGCTACCTTCACTGCCATAAGAATGCAGCTAGTTGAGAGCTGGCTTCTAGGCATGCTTCCCTGTGAGAGCGAGGACAGGGCAGAACCCTCCCGCATCCTGCCTGACTGTAGACGCTGCTAACTCCTATGTTAGTGGCTGGGAAGGTTGGGAAAAGCATGTGTAAGCATTGGGCCTGAACCCGTGTATCTGAGTTGAATACAGCGATTTCCAAAGCCTTCTTCATCAGAGTGTAGCTAGGTTCCAACTCCCATGTCCGAGTGGGTAGCAGACATCTGCCTCCCATGCATACCACTTCTGAGAGTTGAGCTTATGGCCTGTAACCCTCCTCCGCCTGCTGCTACCTTTCGCTTCCAAAAGGCCTAGGCTCGCTGCTTGACGAAGTGTTGGGAGAGGTAACTGGAATCTCCCGGCACACAAGACTAGTGCCTCCAAGCTCAATCCAGCGATTTCCAGTAATTCCTGGGGTAGACTGGTGCTACATACTAAGTTCCATATGTGAGAAGGTAGCTGAACGCCTTGTCCAAAATCATCTTACTTCTGAGAGTTGAGCTCACCCTCAGTCCCTCACAGTTCCACACTGCCTGCAGAGTGAGTTTCGCACGTCTTCACCAGAGACTTTGCCAGAGGCTTCGAGACGCAAGTTAACAATGCAGACCTGGAGGGTATCTCCAGGTGCAGTAGAGTGGTAATCTGGGAACCTCCTGTCTCAGAATACTGCTACCTTCACACTGCCATAAGAATGCAGCTAGTTGAGCTGGCTTCTAGGCATGCTTCCCTGTGAGAGCTAAGGACAGGGCACAACCCTCCCGCATCCTGCTGACTGTAGGAGCTGCTAACGTCCTCATGTTAGTGGCAGGGAAAGGTTGTGAGAAAAGCATGTGGAATCGTTGTGCCTGAACCCCGTGTATCTGAGTTGAATACAGCGATTTCCAAAGTCCTTCTTCATCAGAGTGTAGCTAGGTTCCACTCCATGTCCGAGTGGGTAGCAGACATCTGCCTCCCATGCATACCACTTCTGAGAGTTGAGCTTATGGCCTGTAACCCTACTCCTGCCTGCAGCTACCTTTCGCTTCCAAAAGGCCTAGGCTCGCTGCTTCACGAAGTGTTGGGAGAGGTAACTGGAATCTCCCGGCACACAAGACTAGTGCCTCCAAGCTCAATCCAGCGATTTCCAGTAATTCCTGGGGTAGACTGGTGCTACATACTAAGTTCCATATGTGAGAAGGTAGCTGAACGCCTTGTCCAAAATCATCTTACTTCTGAGAGTTGAGCTCACCCTCAGTCCCTCACAGTTCCACACTGCCTGCAGAGTGAGTTTCCACGTCTTCACCAGAGACGTTTGCCAGAGGCTGAGACGCAAGTTAACAATGCAGACCTGGAGGGTATCTCCAGGTGCAGTAGAGTGGTAATCTGGGAACCTCCTACTCAGAATACTGCTACCTTCACACTGCCATAAGAATGCAGCTAGTTGAGAGCTGGCTTCTAGGCATGCTTCCCTGTGAGAGCTGAGGACAGGGCAGAACCCTCCCGCATCCTGCTGACTGTAGCGTGCTAACTCCTATAGTGGCTGGAAGGTTGTGGGAAAAGCATGTGTAAGCATTGGCCTGAACCCGTGTATCTGAGTTGAATACAGCGATTTCCAAACCTTCTTCAATCAGAGTGTAGCTAGGTTCCAACTCCATGTCCGAGTGGGTAGCAGACATCTGCCTCCCATGCATACACACTTCTGAGAGTTGAGCTTATGGCCTGTAACCCTCCTCCTGCCTGCACCTTTCGCTTCCAAAAGGCCTAGGCTCGCTGCTTACGAAGTGTTGGGAGAGGTAACTGGAATCTCCCGGCACACAAGACTAGTGCCTCCAAGCTCAATCAGCGATTTCCCTAGTAATTCCTGGGGTAGACTGGTGCTACATACTAAGTTCCATACGTGAAGGTAGCTGAACGCCTTGTCCAAAACATCTTACTTCTGAGAGTTGAGCTCACCCTCAGTCCCTCACAGTTCCACACTGCCTGCAGAGTGAGTTTCGCACGTCTTCACCAGAGACGTTTGCCAGAGGCTCTGAGACGCAAGTTAACAATGCAGACCTGGAGGGTATCTCCAGGTGCAGTAGAGTGGTAATCTGGGAACCTCCTGTCTCAGAATACTGCTACCTTCACCTGCCATAAGAATGCAGCTAGTTGACAGCTGGCTTCAAGGCATGCTTCCCTGTGAGAGCTAAGGACAGGGCAAACCCTCCCGCATCCTGCTTGACTGTAGAAGAGCTGCTAACGTCCTCATGTTAGTGGCAGGGAAAGGTTGTGAGAAAAGCATGTGGAATCGTTGTGCCTGAACCCACGTGTATCTGAGTTGAATACAGCGATTTCCAAAGTCCTTCTTCATCAGAGTGTAGCTAGGTTCCCACTCGCATGTCCGAGTGGGTAGCAGACATCTGCCTCCCATGCATACCACTTCTGAGAGTTGAGCTTATGGCCTGTAACCCTACCTCCTGCCTGCAGCTACCTTTCGCTTCCAAAAGGCCTAGGCTCGCTGCTTCACGAAGTGTTGGGAGAGGTAACTGGAATCTCCCGGCACACAAGACTAGTGCCTCCAAGCTCAATCCAGCGATTTCCCAGTAATTCCTGGGGTAGACTGGTGCTACATACTAAGTTCCATATGTGAGAAGGTAGCTGAACGCCTTGTCCAAAATCATCTTACTTCTGAGAGTTGAGCTCACCCTCAGTCCCTCACAGTTCCACACTGCCTGCAGAGTGAGTTTCGCACGTCTTCACCAGAGACGTTTGCCAGAGGCTGAGACGCAAGTTAACAATGCAGACCTGGAGGGTATCTCCAGGTGCAGTAGAGTGGTAATCTGGGAACCTCCTGTCAGAATACTGCTACCTTCACACTGCCATAAGAATGCAGCTAGTTGAGAGCTGGCTTCTAGGCATGCTTCCCTGGAGAGCTGAGGACAGGGCAGAACCCTCCCGCATCCTGCCTGACTGTAGCGTTGCTAACTCCTATGTTAGTGGCTGAGAGAGGTTGTGGGAAAAGCATGTGTAAGCATTGGGCCTGAACTCCGTGTATCTGAGTTGAATACAGCGATTTCCATGGCCTTCTTCAATCAGAGTGTAGCTAGTTCCAACTCCCATGTCGATGGGGTAGCAGACATCTGCCTCCCATGCATACACACTTCTGAGAGTTGAGCTGATGGCCTGTAACTCCATCCAGCCTGCTGCCCTTTCGCTTCCAAAAGGCCTAGGCTCGCTGTTGACGAAGTGTTGGGAGAGGTAATTGGAATCTCCCGGCACACAAGACTAGTGCCTCCAAGCTCAATCCAGCGATTTCC
>NW_023331744.1:0-34616 GCF_011100685.1 Canis lupus familiaris | reverse complement strand
CATGGTAAAACAAAATCTAGGGGCTCCTGGGTGGCTCAGTCAGTTAAGCATCTTCTGTCAGCTCAGGTAAGAGAAAATAACCAAGTATAATTAATTTTTATTTAGTAAATTTTCAGCAGAATGCACATTATTCAGCCATATTTTCCTCCCAGATTTCTATTTCAGGGATACTATTTCAAAAAATTTTAATTTTTCTGAACCATCTATATTCTTAATAGTAGAAGAATATTTATAGAAACTTATCGTTATTTAGTTTACATTATAAAGATACTTTCTGAGGTATTAGTAAAGTCCTCATGCAGATATCCTTTGAGGGCTGTTTTGTATGCTTCCATGTATTTTAAACGTTGGTATAACTTCTTTTATTAAACTATTTTTAAAGATGTTTTAACCCAATGATGGGTAAAGGCATTATACCTACCAATTTTAGGTATGCGGAATATTTTTCGTTTGGAGAGAAATTATAAATTTTATTGTTATTATCCATAAATTTGACTTTTTAGTATATCATGTATTATCTACTCATTATAAGTGAGATGGTATTCATAACCAAGATAGTTCAGAGTTTCACCATAAGAAAAAGCAGAATTAAAAGATGGCCAAAATATTTCAAGAGACACCTTACCAAAGAAAATATACAGATGGCAAATAACATATCAAAAGATTGCTCCACATCATCCATCATTAGGAAATGAAAACTAAAACAAGACATCACTAGACACCTATTAGAATGTATGTCCAAACACTGACAGTAACATTTTCCACAGAACTAGAACAAATAATACTAAAACTTGTAGGGAATCACAAAAGACCTCAAATAGTTAAAGCAATCTTGAAAAATAAGAATAAAACTGTAGGTATCATAATCTCAGATTTCAGGATATATTACAAAGCTATAGCAATCAAAGGAGTATAACACTGGCACAAAAAAAAAAAAAAAAAAAGGAAAGGTACATAGGTAATGGAACAGAATAGAGAGCCAGAAACCCATGCTATATGATTAATTAATCTACAACAAAGGAAGCAGGAATATACAGCAGGGAAAAGACAGTCTCTTTAACAGACATTATCTATGGACAATGAAGATCTTGCCATTTGCAATAATATGGATGGAACTAGAGGGTATAATGCTAAGTGAAGAAAGTTCAACAGAGAAAGATAAACACCATAAGATTTCACTCATATATGGAATTAAAAACAAAACAAAACAGAGAAAATAGGAGAACAACCAAAAGAGAGACTCTTAACTACAGAGAACAAATGGATGGCTACCAGAGGAGAGTTGGGTGAGGGAGGGGTGAAATATAAGGGAATTAAGACTTATCTTGATGAGCACCAATTAACAAATGGAACTACTGAATCACTATATGAAACTAATGCAACACTGTATTTTAACCCTGCCGGGAATTAACATTTTTAACAAGACCAGAAAAAAAAAAAAAAAATGAAAGAAAGAAACACAGACACACACTGAAGAATAAAATACACTCCTCATTGAAATTTGGGATATCTCAAACATTCATGAAGTTAGGAGAAAGAAATTAATGAAGTTAAATAAATTTTAACAGGCCTAGTGCGTGATATATAAAGGTCTGAAATTCATTTTGTAAAACTATCATGAAACTGAAGCCAAATTTGATGTTTTCTTGTTTTCACAGTAAAAAATAAATCAGGGGCTATCTGAAATTCTGTCATCACCATGTCACAACTATAAAATTTAATAAAAATTTACTGTCTTGAAAATTTTTTCTTTTAAACATTTATGCAAAGGAATTAGTCTTTTGATTTCCTTTCATCAATATTTTAAAGGTATTTTCTAAAGATGAATCCATGAGAAAAGAAGTGAACATATATTTACTTCTCAAATAACGGTCTAAGTTGTAAAATCAAAACAGAAAACTGAGTGAATACAATATTTTTAAGTTTGCATTTCTTATGCCATTGTTGATTTGTAAAACAAATGTGCTTTTTATTAATCAAATCTATTGATTAATTATATTATCTATTCGAATTATCTATTCTGAATGGAAATGGTCCTTATGTCTCAGAATGTTGGAATGCTTCTCACAGAATGACAAGTTTTGGAAGGAGAGGATAGAAGTGACTCCAAGGTAGAGTTGCTAGATTTATACTAAATAAAAATACAGGATGCCCAGTTAAGTTCGATTTTCAAGTAAGTGATGAACAATTCTTAGCATAGGTATTTCCTAAATTTGTATGCACTTTTCTTATTGATGTACTAGCCCCACTCCAGATCTAAAATCAGAATGTCTGGGGATAGGGGCTATGGCATCTCTTTTGTTACAAAGTTCATCAGTGATTCTAATGTGCAGCTAAGGTTGAGAAACACAATGCATAGTGATTATTTATTAATCAAACCTCCTATGTGATATATACGATAATTACACCGCCACACCGCACAACAAATCCAGAGATAGTTAAACAGCCCTTGTACATCCTGTTAGCCACAATATCATTGGAGAGTAAGCTATTGGTGCCACTATCTATTTCATTTCCTTATGTTCAAGGTTATCAGAAAATGTGTGTAAAAGTGAAAATAATGCCTATTATAAAACTGTTTAATGTATGAACAATTTAATTTCTTATATACTAGGTACCAAGTTTCATCTCTTAAAATATACAAGAGTGTTGAGGGTGCTAAATATGATAGAGTGATTAGGAAATTGATTGTATCAGGAAACCTAATCATCTACTTTCTTGGTATTCCATTTAGCTTTTTTGCGTTACTGTTTCTTCATTGGAAAAATTGATAGTTTGATTTGGTGACTGTCTAGTTTAAAATATCTATGATCTAGTGCTTAAAATGGTCCTTGGAAAAACTAAGATTCGCACACATAAGTTATTAGATGATCAATGTCTTGTGACTATTGTCATTAAAGACATACATTCTAATAAGAGCATTGTAGAAATAAAATAGATGATTATAGGTATTTATGCTCCATACTTGTCATTAGGGAGAATTTTTATACACAATTAAATGTAGACTACAAATTTGCAGAGTACAATTTAGAGCAACACTGAACCTTTCAAGATACTGAAACTCAGTTTTGGAGAAAGTAAATGTGTCTTGCTTTCAGCTTACTTGCACGAATAATCAATGACCAATTTTAGGGTCATCAAGTAGGAACAACAAACTTCCATGAATTTTAATTAAGATTTAGCTTGCTCAATGGACACAGAGACATCTCTTTAATACTATCTAACTGCTAGCGACTGATACTATTTCTGTAACAGACTAAAGTGAGGCTTTTTATTCTAATAATAATTAATAGGCTATTAGGTTCTTTTTTTCCCTTCTAATCTCCCCTGGGATAAGCACATTCCACATTAATTTTTCTTATATTTTAACTTCACTATAAAATATAGGGATGATTATTTTCCTTTATTAGAATTTTTGGGGTTTGGTTTTGGCATTTCGCGCAATGCTGCGGCCGGGAGACCGGGGAGCTGACCCAGAGACACTTGAATTAACTTTGGCAGAAGAGAAATGGAGGAGCCATAGAACATTAAGGATGAGTTCAGGAAGACCCGAGACCATGGAGAACTTGCCTGCTCTCTACACTATTTTCCAAGGAGAGGTTGCTATGGTTATGGACTATGGAGCCTTCATCAAAATCCCTGGCTGTTGGAAGCAAGGTCTGGTCCATCGAACTTACATGTCATCCTGTCGTATGGATAAGCCCTCTGAGATAGTGGATGTTGGAGACAAAGTGTGGGTGAAGCTTATTGGCTGGGAGATGAAAAATGATAGGATAAAAGTATCCCTATCCATGAAAGTCGTCAACCAAGGAATTGGGAAAGACCTTGACCCCAACAACGTTATCACTGAGCAAGAAGAGAGGCGGCGGCGGTCCTTCCAGGATTACCCTGGGCAGAAGATCACCCCCGAGGCTGTCCTGAACACCACCTGCAAGAAGTGTGGCTGTAAAAGGCCACTTTGCAAAGGATTGTTTTATGCAACCAGGAGGGACCAAGTATTCTCTGATACCGGATGAGGAAGAGGAGAGGAAGAGGCAAAGTCAGCAGAGTTTGAGAAGCCTGACCCCACAAGGAATTTTTCTAGAAAAGAAAAAAAGGAAAAGAAGAAAAAAAAAAACATAGAGACAGGAAGTCATCTGACTCTGACAGCTCAGACTCTGAGAGTGACACAGGCAAGAGGGCAAGGCACATCAAAAGACAGCAAGGCAGCAAAGAAGAAGAAGAAAGCATCTGCCTGAATGAGTTGTTGTTAACTTATGGTTCCTGGTCCCTTTGCAAGTGACCCCTGCAGCTCACCCATTCATTCATTCAACTTCCTTCATTCAGCAGGAGGGCCTATTACCCTCTCCAGCTGCCACCGCCAGAGCCAGATTCACTGGACTACTGCACGGGGGTCCAGGCTGCAGCCACAGGTACTGCTGTGGAGGCGAGTCTGGCTGTAGTTGGGAGAACAGTGATGCTCCCCCCCACCCCGGTTGGGTCGGCCCTGGGCTGATTGGTGAGTGATCCCTGCGGCGTCCCACACAGGGGCAGAGGGAGACCAGCAGGCGGAGGGAGAACATGGTAAGAAGTGGTGCTCACTTTCTCCATTCCCCCAGCGTGATTCTACCAGGCTACAGGGACAGCCCGAAAACCATTGTTTGCAGCGACTGAGCTTGTGGGACCCTCGGCCAGACCCCTGAACCACATAGCTCAAGCCAAGATCATTGCTTTACTTTGTATTTGCTACTGTGCGAGTCAATTGGTTCCACTTCAGGTCTCTGCTTAAATTCCTGGCATAAATGGAAGTGTGTTTGGTTTTAAAAATAAAATAAAATAAAATAAAATAAATAAAATAAAATAAAATAAAATAAAATAAAATAAAATAAAATTAATTAAATTAAATTAAAATAATAAAATAAAAATAAAATAAAATAATAAAATTAAAATAAAATAAAATAATAAAATAAATAAAATAAAATAAAAATTTTTGGTAACTGCTTCATAGTTTACAGATATGTTTTTTTTTTTAATTTTTATTTATTTGTGATAGTCACAGAGAGAGAGAGAGAATGAGGCAGAGACACAGGCAGAGGGAGAAGCAGGCTCCATGCACCAGGAGCCCGACGTGGGATTCGATCCCGGGCCTCCAGGATCGCGCCCTGGGCCAAAGGCAGGCGCCAAACCGCTGCGCCACCCAGGGATCCCTACAGATATGTTTTATCAAATACATCTGTATATTTTAATCTGAAGATGAAATAAATGTGTCATTAAGTACTACATATAAAATAAAAGTTGTAAAAGGATGAGAATTAGCCTGTTTTCAATTATATGTTATTTTTCTCACCCTTAAGTAATAAAAGAAACTTGTATGTTTATTTTCAGCCCCTAATAGTTTTAGTATTTATGATTCAAGTACATTATTCTATTTATCTCTTCATGAAGCCCTAAAGGAAAATCAACTTAAAAAACGTCAGGTAAAACTATCTTCCTGTCTTCTGATGTGCCCATTGTATATGTAAAATTATTATATACATTGTGCTGATACATAAACACAAATTGCAAAATGTATCCTATGCAGATGAAAATCGGAATTCAGCATCCTTTCAATGACTTAAAAACATATGTGTGTGGTCAATGTCTACAGCACAAAAAATCAATTACTGTAATTTTCTAGCTAGCCAAGATATTTGTCTTTCATTAGAGTCATCAAAAACTGTCAGGTGGAAGGGGAGGTGGGCAGGGGGTGGGGGTGACTGGGTGACAGGCATTGAGGGGGGCACTTGATGGGACGAGCACTGGGTGTTATTCTATATGTTGGCAAATTGAACACCAATAAAAAATAAATTTATAAAAAAAAAACTGTCAGCAAATTTAAAAATCTTTAATAATCCAAATTCTTAAATACCCAAAAGTAGGTTTGAACTTTCTGCACCTCCACTCTGCTTTTGGAAGCCACATTTGGCCAATATTTACCAAACTGACAACTGTTTGAAAGGCAGATTCTTAAAAAAAAAAAAAAAAAAAAGGCAGATTATTTGGAGAAACAAATTATTTTTTATAACAGAAATTTAAACAAAATATAATTTGGAAGTGTCTGCATGATGAAAAGATAATGTGTACATTATCTTACAAAGTTCAGTTCAATATCAAAAATATTTTGATATTTACCATAAACTTTATGTTTTTTGGGTCACTTTTATATTTGTATTTAATATTGATTATATGAATATTAAAACTTCTTTCAATATTCTAATATTATTTGTGATATCTTCTTAATCAAATTTATGAGTTTTGCCTGTATTTTATTGCATTAATCTTTCTGTTCTTTCTATATAACCAATTCTTATTACCTTTCTTCCAATCTCTTTGAGGTTACTGTTTTTCTTCTAATTATTGAGTTAAATAGTTGGTCTGCTGGATACTTTGTATTTTATAATATGTGCTTTAAAAAATATAAATTCCATTTCTATAATTCTGTTTTACCTGTATCCAAATATCTAAATATGTCATAATATTCATTCTTATTTTTATTTTGTCCAACTGTGAGATGGCTTTTTAACTTCCTTTGTTTTTTTTTTTTTTGTTATAGACAAAATTATTAGACATGTTTGCATTCTGACTACTTATCTTATTTCTTTTACTACAACATAAGTTCTCTGATAGCAGACTTTTTGTCTGCCTTGTTCATTATTTTATTCTCTCAATCAGAAGAGAGCCTGGAACATAAAAAATCTTGGTAGTTACTTATTTGATTCCAGAGGTTTCAGCTGTCTTGACTAGCTTTTATATTATTAATTTCTTCACTTGGATTCCTATAATCAATGATGGTGTAAATTGAACCATCATATACTTTTTGCAGAGGCTGGAGTTTTCAGTTTATCACAGTTTTTCCCTCCACCTATATTCTTTGGGTTGGATAAGAAGTTCCTTTATTATAATATTGTTCAGTTTGTGAGTTTAAGGTGGTTCCAGGTTTCCTTTCACAGATTGTGCAGCACCTAGGGAATCGTTTGCATCAGGGTCGTTTTTCTGTCTTTATGACTTGATAAGACCCATATTGTCTTGTGCCTGTGGATTTAGTAAAATCTTAGACTGAATTTTCTAGAGAACATACAAATATATATTTGCATACATGCAAATAATGGAGTAGGCAGCACTTTAGCAGGACTTTATAATCTACCTTTAATTGCCTTTCCCATTTCTGGCCCCTGGCAGTTTCTATTTCTTCAAGTTTGGCTACCTATTAAAATTTCCTCTATTATAGTTTATCTAGCATTTGTATTTGGTTGTGCTAATCTTTCTTGTTAAAATCTCACATGCTTTCTTTAGATAAGTCTTGATTTAAAATGAATGGCCCCAAGTTGCTGACCTAAGAACTATTCTTTTTCCTTAAGGAAAATGTATACAAACTAAAGGATTATCCTCTAAAAGCTACCATATTTCAGAATATTTCAGAATTCCTACAGCACTTACTGTTAGACCCATCGATCAAACACCACCAGGTAACGGTTTCTCCTCTTAAACACATTCTTCCTTATTATCATGAGAAAACTATATTTATCCTAATATAAGATTGTTTCAAGAGTCCCAAACTGAACATGTTTCACCTTTGCTAGTCTTGACATCTAACATTGCATCATAGTCTGATAACTGCCAAGATGGCCAAAGCCAAAGTCTTTTAACAGCACATTAATTCCATAAATATTTGTTGTACTTTTATTCTTTGTCGAACATTATTTGTTATTATGTACTGTGCTAGTTGCTGAAGGTATAGAGCTAAATAAGGTATACAAAGTCCTTACCATCATGGATCTTAATTTCAAAAGGGGGACCAATCAAAAAGGGCAAAGCCTGGTTAACTCAGCCTCACTGCAATCCTTCAAAATGTCAAGAAATATTTCAAGAATTCCTTCTATATTTCAGGGGTGCAGTGACCAAGAAAATAAGAATTCTGCATAGCTCTTATAGTCATGTAGGAACAAGAGGCATTGAGACCAGCACACCACTAATTAAATAACTATAGGTGTGGGAAGCACCACCTGAGAAAAAGGTTATTTTAGAAATTATAGCAGAGTATAGTTGGGGTTTTATAATGAACACATTTTACTATTTTAGACATTCTAGCCTGGCTACACTGAGTTTTTACCTTGGGAGTTGGATAGTTTTTATCAGTTCAACTTTTGAGCATGCATGCAGTCTTCACCCCGTTGGTCTTCAATACTGGTGCGCCTGCCAAATCATCTTAACTGACTTTCACTTACTGATACTGATCCTCAGACAGTCTAGGCTTAAGAAAACCTGGTCCATCCATATCTTGCCTATAATCTAGAATCCTCCCTCCCTCCCTCAATCCTCCGCATGTTTTTCTCGATACTTTTGTTTGTTTTGGTTTTGTTTGGTTGGTTGTTTTTACTTTCCTTTCCTCAAGGGCCCTTGGTTGGAAGTTTAGCCTTCTTTGGAACTCAGCTACTTTAATGACAAATCCTGGGATGGTTCTCAAGTTTCTCTTTTCTCCCTCTGAGAAGATGAGATGCTTTTATATGCTCCCAAGAAGGTTTGCTGATTTAACTCTTGGCTTTCAGTTGCTTGCTAATCACATTCAGCCTTTTCTTTTTAATCCTGTTTCTAGATGTCAGTAGAGTTTGGCAATACCATAAACCCAATTGTCCTTGACATTATTATTTCTCTCATGCTTTTCAACATTTAACCAGTTATTGGATCCTCTTTCACTGGTAAACCATCCCAATTTATTACCAGTGAAATTTAAGTAATTTTACCATTACCTTGTGCGAGGCAATCTGTGATTCATCTTCACGGTGGTGGGGTCCCCATTGCCAGTTAGGCAGTGGGTGATCTACCTCAAAAAACATTTTATCACTCACTTTCTCAGAAAATTCCTGACACAAGCTATCACAGTTTGGGTCATTTATTTCATTATCACACATGATTGATAGCTTGAGTGACCTAAAATTTGAAAAGCATTTTTCTTAAGATTCGGTAGTCATTTTTCCCCTCATTTATGATTTTTAATATTATGCAGTAGAATTTTTACTAATCCTTTGTATGTTATTTTTAAAAGTTTTTTTCTTATCTTAAAATAGGACCATCTTTTCAGTTTTCTTTTTATTTCTAATTTTAGTGTAAAGTTAAAATGGTTTTATGTTTTAATTAATTTTTCTAGGCCCTTGTCAAGCTCTTTCCAATCTACAAATGGATGAATGGACTTCAGTTCTCAGAAATGGTAATGAAACATTCCATTATTAATTTCCTCCTGTCTGTTATTTCTGAGAGTACTAAAAATCAAATGTTGGATCATCTGAAACTTTTACTAATTTTCTCATCTGATCCTCTCATTTCGTATCCTTGTGTTTTTCCGGAAGGAGAGAGCACCTACTTTCTGGGAAATTTTCTTAATTTTATCACTCAAGCTTTCCCCTAAATTTTTAATTTTTTCTATGATTCTTTTGTTTAGTTTCCCAAAGCTCTTTTTATGTTCTTTGAATTTAGTTTTGATAGTGTGCTGTTTTGTGGTTGTTTTTTTAAGTGGATGTACATGTTGCTTGCTTTCTAAGGTTATCAATTATATTTTTGAATTTTTTTTTCCTGCTCCTGCACTGCCTTCAATTCCTTTGAGTTTCTCTTTAATGTTTCTTTGTTTGATACCTTTTAGATTTCTCCAGATGTCTAAGTGATCCTTGTCCACCTGATCATATTTAAGAGTGAGGCACTAAATATCAGATTGGCAGTTTGTTGTGCATTTGCAAATTATAAGGGTCAGGTATAGATGAAGGTGACTAAGGAGGACATGAAGGTGACATGACTATTTCACCAGTATCTCCAACAGTTAATATGTCCTTCCCCAGGGAGGGAGGATTGGTGCTATCTGTAGCCTACAAATTGTGAGTGTGAGTGCCTATGATCTGGCAGCTGAAACAGGGGTTTAGACCCTCACCATTTAATGTGTAGATATTCATTATTCCCGGGTTTCTTCAGCATGATACTTCCTACTTTAGCAGTGACTACTGCTCACAACTCCAAATTCCTTCTGTTTTTTTCTAGAGAGTAGATTTTCAATATTCTGCCTATTTGTTCATATGTTATGTGAAACAGGGATAAAGGGAATAACCAAGTACTTGGAAAGTGGAGTATATACAGATGTTAAAATGGTTCTAATAGTTGGGGCACCTGAGTGGCTCAGTTGGTTGAATGTCAACTCTTGGTTTCAACTCCGGTTGTGATCTTATGGGTCTTAATCTCATGGATTGTGGGATGGAGCCCTGCATTGGGGCTCTGAACTCAGCAGGGAGTCTGCTTGAGGATTCTCTCCCTCTGTCCCACCCTGCTCATGGTCTCTCTCTAACTAGTATATAAATCTTAAAAAATAAAACAATAAATGCTTCTAATAGTGACATTCAAGAGCCTTCTTTTTTCAGTTCCATCTTCAGCCTTGCCTTCACAGGTAGCAAATGCCTCCAATGCCTCATCCTTTTAAGAATACTTCACTTTATTTGGCAGTTTGTTTCTCAATTTCTCTCCTTATAATCACTTTCTTTTTGTCTACAAAGCTAACAAGTTAGCAGCTTTCATCTTTCAATTAACATCTTTTCTCTTGTGATCCCCTATCTTTGTTTCTTTGCTCTGTGGAACTGTTTCTTTCAAAAAATCCATGAAATAGTTATTTTAGTAGTGTTTGTGGAACTTGCAGTGATAAAGACATGTGTGCTCAATCTGCTATGTATAACCAAAAGTCCATAAGTCACCTTGAAAAATGACTGCATTGGTGAGTCTCTCATTCAGTACTCATCTCCAGCTATTCTACTTTAATTCAAACACAGAAATGTATCTTCAGTAAGCCCGCTCATCTCCATTCCCTGTGCAACCATGTCATTATGTAGTTTCAAGCCATTATAATATTTGACCTGAGTTACATTTCCAGTGTTGTCCTAACAAATTCCATTCTTCAGTTGCAACAAATAGAAACACAGTGATATCTTCTTTCTCAAAAACCTTCAACAATTCTTCTAATTCTTAAGAATAATGTCTAAAGTTATTAGTGGTACACATAAAGTTCTTAATAATCTAACTCTCAGCCACCCCTGCATTTGGGTTCCACTCAGAAACCATCATTTGGCACTTCCCAATTTGATGAATATGAACATGGGGCTGTGAACACACACACACACACACAAACACACACATGCCACACACACACATGCACATAGGCTCACATGCCCTATGAATATCAAGCTATTTTCATTTCCATAAATATTCATAGTTTTCTTTTACACTGGACTACCTACCCTAACTCTACTATCAAAATCATGTCTTTCTTCATTTTCTTCATATTGTAGTTTAGCTGTAGCTTATATCAACACATTTTTCTTGACTCTATTACAAGATATACTTTCATGGTATTTAGCCCAAAGTGTCATTTACTACATTGCATTCTTTTTCTTTTCTCATTTCTCTACACTGCTTGCTATGCTTTACTCCCAAGACCATATACTCCGTAAGGCTGCTTATATATTTCCTATATTCAATTTTAATTCCTAAGACACTACCGAGCATATAGCCAATGCTCAATTAAGTACTTGACAAAAAAAAACAAAAAAACAAACAAACAAACAAAAAACACAAAGACTACTATAAGTACCAAAAATAGGAGAATGTGAATAATCTTTGTTATGATTGATTTGTGGGGAGAAGCAACTTGTCATTTGGTTCATTGTTTGTTTTTTATGAAGAAGATACAACTAACAAATCCTGACACAAAACAGACAATGAATCATTTATCATCACACTGATTTTCTATTAGTACCTTTTTTTTTTTTTTAAAGAAAAACTTTATCTTCTGGGAGACACTAAGGGGATCTTTTCACTTTGCTTTATAGGTTTCAAATGTGAAAACAAGTAAAAAGAAAAGAACAGAGTTCATGTTTAATTACCAAAACAACTGCAAAAATATGGCAGAAACAGTAGAATAAGGCCTTTAAGTAGATTTTCTTTTGACTTCCAAGAGTCTGAAAATATAATAATTATTTACAGCATTTAAAAGATGACCTAAATGAAATGAGAATAACAAATTCAAAGTTAGTTTGATTGTAAGAGACGAAGAAGAAAAATATGGGTGCACCTAATTATCAATTAACAATCTCTCGATAAGCTGCAAATTAAGATATAAATATATCCTTTTGACTATTTTACATGTCAAACAAGTGTACTGGAAAGGAATAGTTTGAGAGATTTTCCAATAAATTTGTGGCACTGAAACCAAGACTAATTGCAATAGACCCTTCATTGGAGACTTTAAACAATAGGGTAAAATTCATCCTACTTCATGTCACTAAGGCAAATATGGAGAAAGGAAACACAAACATGGTCACATTTTATTTTCAACTGTTTCTTACTGCAATGTAAGGTTTAACTTGTAAAAGGGCTATCATTTCAAAGATACAATTGCTTGTATCTTTTTGAAAGGCAAAGCAAGGGCAAAATGACACATTATTAAGAAGCATTTTTTTATTATTCTTCCTTTTTATTTATTTATTTATTTCTGCATTTTTCTTAATAAAAGAAGAATGAAAATGGAAGAAAAAATAAGTGTACACAGTTTTAAAACATCCTGTGTTATATTGTTAGATTTTATTTGCAAATTTATGACCAATGTTTATATGCATTTTTTCACATGCTAGAAACATCAGATTTAACTTATTCTGGTTATGCTTTCTCTTTTTCCTGTAAATAAAACCCTAAGAGAGTTTTCATGGATTACAGGTTTTCGTATTTTCCTTTCATCACGGTTCATTGTTTTGCATAATGTACAAAAATATATATAACATACCCAGTCCATTTTAGCCAAAGAAGAAAAATAAACTTTACAAGTCTTAAAACCCTTCAAAGGTAACTCTACAAGAAAAAAAATACTTTTTTTACTTTAAGTTAGTAAATGCATGTTATTGAAATAATAATAATAATAATGAGATGGCTAAGTTGAGTTTTAAGTTGGTATGTAAATGTTATGGAAATAATAATTAAAAATACACATTATGTATTCATTCCTTAGTACCTAAAATTTACGATCTATGCACAACCGCATTCCTACAGAAATGACATCAAAAACACTATGTACCATAAAGATTTTCCACTCTTTGCCAATTGAGAAAAGTAAATTTAAAATTTTTAGGAGGAAACTCCATGACAGCATAGGAATAGATTATACAATGCAATATTTTCTTGAGTTATTTAAGATTATACCTACATCTTAAGCTGTTAGCTGTGTATAGGAATGTGTAACCAAGGAGAAAACTTAAATAATCTATAACTTCGAATTAGTGATGATTGTTAGCAGTAACTAAAAATATTTTTTGCCTTATTTTGTGCTTAAAATTATCTTGAACCTTCATAAAAATGCAAACTAATAACTATAGTTAATTGCTTCAAATACTAAATTCATTGCATGCCAAGCTTAAGACATATTTAAAAGGAAATGCTATTTTCATCTCTCACCATGCTGTGCTGAATTATTTTTAATATATTATTTAACTAACAGTAAACATAAAACATGTCAAAAACTCTATGTATTTATAGTTTTCATAGAATTATATGACCAGAGAAAATTTTTGAATTAGGACTCACAGAATGACAAAGCTAATAAAGTTTAATTGAACAGTACATTTTTTTATTGATAACATTGTTTCCCAAATATTTTCCACTGGTTTTAACATAACTATGATAGTCACCATGGTCATGCACATTCTGTGTTGCTCAGCCCATGTATACTCCTCTTTGCCCTTTATAATGACTCAATTCTTTCACACATTTGTGTATTCTAATTTCTGTGAAATTTTCACTCATCCTGCTATAATATGATGTCAGGTGGTTATCATTTGGCTCCAATTCCAAATATACAAAATAACCCCATCCAAATTATTTTCTATTAATCTCTGATGATGAAAGTAATACTACAAGGCTACAATGTAATGAGAAACAGAAATGTGTATGTAAGTCATGATATTCTGTGCCAGTACTTAATTATACATTCACAATCCAAATAACTAGGAAATAATTTGGATTTTTGAGATATTGATAAATATTAAAATATAAAATTAAGATCATTACTGTGGAGAGTTTTAGACATGAAGTATATGTCCATAGGCCCTCCTCTGGAAAACACTACCAAAAAAAGACACCATAAGGGTCAGATCCTACTTAAAGTTAGGCAATATCAAAATGGGAGGGAGTTCATTTTTATGCCTTATACTAATTTCTAGGATTAGAGTGAGATCATTTGCCTTTGAAAAATTAACAACAGTGGGCAGCCCAGGTGGCTCAGTGGTTTAGCGCGCTTTTGGCTCAGGGCGTGATCCTGGAGACCTGGGATCAAGTCCCACTTCGGGCTCCCTGCATGGAGCCTGCTTCTCCCTCTGCCTGTGTCTCTGCCCCTTTTTGTGTGTGTTTCATGAATAAATAAATAAAATCTTTTAAAAACTAATTAATAAAAGATAACGGATATAGAATTATACCTGAAGTGCCAAAGCATGGGGAAATTTAAGTAATTTAAGGAGTTAATATTTTCAATTCAGCAAAATTGTTGTGTACCTTTGAACAAAAATTTATTTCACATAGTGTGTTATTAAATTTAGAATGTTAGAACAAGAAAGAGTTCTCAAAGGATTTTTCTGTATATATGTGGAAGATCTTTAGTAATTATCTAAATATCCAGGATATGCAGAGACATGTAAATCTATAATTACGCCGAAGTAAAAATTTATTCATGCGCAACGCAAAACTGAAGTATGGAAGTTACTTAGATAATGAATGTGTCTGACTGATCTTTCTACATTTACCTTGCTACTTATCATTGTATGATCTTCAAAAAAATGCCACCTCCAACTACTTATTAGTAGTTATAAGAATAAATGGTATATGAAGAGTCCAAGAAAAAAATAGTTCCTTACTGGACAATAACTATGTAACTATCTTAGGCCTTGTATTTACCACAGTAAAGCAGTTAATTCTATTTTTTTGGCCATATTTTACAACTTTGGGGGTAAAGTATATAAAATATTTGCAAATTAGAAACGCAAAAAGTTGATTGATACTGTATGATTTTGAGGAATGCCCTGTTGTGGAGTATCGTAAGTGGTCACTGTATAATATGCAAGCACTGGGTCTGTTTAGTAGCTGAAAAAAATGCTCAAATGTATATTTAACAATTTTATCTAAATGTGGCTTTAATAGGGGGTTATAAATTAGCTGTTGCCGATGTAACTAGATCCTGTTTTAGACCTGATAAAAAATACATTAACTTTGATAGCTACTTCTCAATTTATTTATGGTCTCAAGTTCAATGGCTTGAATTTCACGAGTAAATATTCCAGTGAATGTTTTTACTCATAGTTGGTGTCCAATCACCAGAATAAACTTCCCTTTCCCCATTTATTTTATTATATAAGTTCCGTTTCTTTCTATTTCGTGCAATGGGGCAAGTCAAATAACCAATTCCCATAACTATGATATTCTGAAAGTGTATAATAGGATAAATAATTAAGATATGGAATTGCATTATTTTGTCTTACAGATACACACACAAACACACACACACACACAAGCAAAACATGTATTCCCTTCTGTACTTTGGACTTTTATACTACAGGGACAGAAATAGAAGTTGGCTTTTATTTTTAAAGAATACAGAGTATGATATTTGGGTTTCCTGGAGAAATGTAAATGAAGCAAAGATCTTTGAGGAAGAGCAAGATGAAGGAGAGGGTTGGAGATAGAGAAGTAAATATCTCAAGTATAAGAGAAGAAACACAATTCTTGGTGGGGGGGGGTAGATCTACAGTATTCTTTAGTGGAGTATGTTGTCCTACAGCTCTGGGGTTTTAGAGTAGGGTGGATGTGATTTAGAAAAAAAGTAAAGAACGTGGCATTTCTTACAGACACATACACACTTAGATCAGCTATATATAAGTACCTCATCTAGGATTGCTACCAGACTGCAGTCAGGGTATATGCATAGTATAATGGTAGTGCTATACTTAATTCTACAGAACTGAAGCAAGATGATTTTCAGATAAGAGTGTTGACCCAGTTTCAGTATGGCATAAAGGGATGAGTCTGGAATCTTAGAAGTAACTACTTATTTAGAATATGCCACTAGTCTATACTGAAACTAAGGCTGATTTAAAAATGCTTATGTGATAAATAAAATAGAACAAAGAGAAAACAAACATACATCTGGATGTTCTCAGTGAAATAAAGACTAATGCTTCTGAAAATGCATTCTGTATCCAAGTCACATAATAAGTTATTGATATTTTGTTCCATAATGGAAGACTGCCATTTTTATGTGGAAGTAATTATCCTACAAATGCATTCAATGACTCAAATTTAGATAGGGCTACTGGCATAGGACATTCATTAAGAGACACACAGGCTTCCAATGAAAGGAATCATAGAATAAATAGTGAGAAAAAAAATATCTGCCTGGTTGTTACCTTCTTCCTTTCCTTTTCTTTTTGTTTTAGGTTTTCTTTATTTAAGTAATCTGACACCCAACGAGGGGTTTGAAGTCAGAGTCTCAAGATCAAGAGTTACATGCTCTTCTGACTGAGCTAGCTAGGTGCTTCAAGTAATTAGTATTTCTTACACTGGGTATGGTGAGGGATGACTCATGGCACTTAATTTTCATTGTCAATACTCTCCATGATAGTCACAAATGTAATTGCTTCTTTAAAGTACTATAGGATTTCAAACAAGGAGAAAAGTCTGTTGGGGAGTTTAGTTCTTGCCTAGCAAATCCTAGTCAGTTCAGTCAATATCAGCTAGTTCTTCTTCTTCTTCTTCTTCTTCTTCTTCTTCTTCTTCTTCTTCTTCTTCTTCTTCTTCTTCTTCTTCTTCTTCTTCTTTAATATCAGCCAGTTCTACCTTCCAAATACCAAATGTTGTAACATATGCTGTGCAGGATTAGAAACAAATAATTGGCCAAAAGAAAGAAGTACTAGGATCAGATGCAAGAAGAGAAAGGAAAGTGAACTTGGAAATAAGAACAGCCTTACTCTTCAAGAGTACAGGGTAATGGGATTAATTATATTAAGGGATGGGACATTGAAGTTATAGCCAGAATTGGCCAAAAAAATATTAATCTTTTAAATGATTCCCAGTATAAAGATCTTAAATTTATATTCAAAGCCGCATTGTGGCCCCAAAATTTATCTAAATACATTTCACAAATTTTTAAGTTTGAAATTAAATAGATGATTTTTTCAAGAAATACTGACTGGTAAAGGAACAGAGAAATATGATGATCAGTGACATCTATGAGCATTGCTGTTCTCCCAAGGCATGCTAATATTGTGCTTCTAAAGAGTGATAAAAATGGTATATTTAACATTTTACATGGTAACATATCACGTGTCTGATCAATGGTAGGAGATAAAACTTACCTATATATTTTTCTCTGAACATAAGCTTATATTTATGGAACTAACATAAGTCATATAAATCATAAAATGCAAATTATAAGAATATATTTTTAATTTCTATACACTTTATACTTTAAATAAGCTTAAAGTTCAGTACCTGCATGTAAGTGCTTACATTTTCTAATTTTTCATATAAATCTTAAACAAGCGATAGACATAAGATTTCTAAATCCACAGATGCAAAATGTCTATTCATGTTGCCAAGAAGCCAGATGGCATTCAAATTTTTTTAAGAAAGAACTTTTCCAATATCCATATAACACCTGTCCACTCCAATTATTAGATACTCAAAAGAGATACCAAAATGGGATTTAATATCTTATACAGTATATAATTGTTATGAATAAACTAATGATACATATGCATATTATTAAAATTATTCTTTCATTCATTATATTCTTTATAATTTTAATGATATTAAATAATATATAATAAGTACTAGAGGTCCTCAAACTAAAAAGTAGTTCACTTTTTTCATGTTAATTACCTTAAAGGAATCAAAGAGAAATCTTGCCACACTTACATATAGCTTGCATTGTGATATACAGTAATATTTAACTTGGACTATTACAAAAGTCTTTTACTCTTCAATTTTATTTTTTTCCTCCATTAATTTTATGAATTCTGGAGTTATGAACTCATATATCCCTACAGATTTTTAAGGGTCTTCATTTTCTAATTTATAGATATAATGAAACATAGTTAATAGTATAATAAATAGTTTTAATTCAAAGGGATATGAGATTTTGTGATACTAAAGAAGTTTTTAAAATAAAGTATTTATAGATCAACAGTCCTTTCTGTATGTTTTAAGTACATTTATTTCCTGAAAATTTATTAGATTATTTTAATTAAATACAAGAAAAGGAAGAAAGTACACATGAGACAAGCTGTGGTGTCTATACAGTTCTATAGGTCCTAATTCCAAAATTTATTATGACCTTTATTAGGTCAACAGAATTGTTTTGAAGATTCACTCTGGCTATCTCTTTTATATCATCTAAGTTAAAAGGCTTTGGGCTAACAATTCATTCTGACTAAGCCAGAGAACTGCACAAAGGCAGAAGACCTAGGATCTGTTCCCACTTGGATTGGAGACAGTAATTATCACATAAATGGTCAGGGTACTTTTACATTTGAATCCATATAAACAACAATGCCTAAAAAAATGAAGAGCCATCCTTGACTCTTCTTTCTGCTCCCACCTTTGACCAATATTAAAATTTTGATTGTTACTTCACAAATCTCTTTCAACCTTACCCATTTTCTCCCTGTTCATGCCCTCTTCTGGACTCATATCACCCTTATCTACTTGGTACTTTATTTCAGCCAGATAAATTGCTCTCAAAAGTTATTTCTCCAAAATTTGACTGCCTTACAAGCACAATATTGTGCTTCTAAAGAAGCTGCCTTACAAGTCTTTAAAGGATTTTCTCTTGTTTATAGGATTAAGTCCAAAGTTTTACAATCACCTTTTACAAATCTCTTGAGGGTCTGACTCCTCAGTATTTTAGCACACCTACTTTTGTCATACCTTTAGTATATTTTTAATTTAAATGGCAAGGAAATCCCTGTAATCCAACAAAATCTTCATGCTATTTCATCTTTCCTTGCTTCATGTATTTTCTTTCTGCATTTGTTATGACTTATATCAGTGTGATGAGCTCCTCCTTTATGATGGAAGTCAAATGACACCTTCTTTTGAAGCCTTAAAAAGTAATTTTTTTCTGTATTCTCCCATTGAAGCTGTATGTATTTGTAGTGTGTTGCCCTTACATACTATGTTACATGTATTTTTACAGATTTCCTGAATAAACTGTTGACTTATTCATTTAAGATACATATTTATCTCTAAGCCTTTAAGTATATGTCAGGTCAAAACCACTTAAGAAATGTTTGTTGTATAAACAGATAAGGTAGTTAATTTTTAAAAAGATATTTATAGGGATGCCTAGGTGGCTCAGTGGTTAAGTATCTACCTTCAGTCCAGGGCATGATCTTAGAGTCCCGGGATGGAGTCCCACATCAGGCACCCTGTATGGAGCCTGCTTCTCCCTCTGCTTGTGTCTCTGCCTCTCTCTCTCTCTCGGTGTCTCACATGAATAAATAAATTAAATCCTTAAAATTAAAAAAAAAGATATTTATACAGAGTGAGTAGATTATATATGACATAATATACAGCTATTCTGAATATACATTATCTATCTATCTATCTATCTATCTATCTATCTATCTATCTATGCCTTTCTATGTCTAAAGCACTGGAAATAATTTTCATTCTGTCTCTCTCACACACACAGTCACACACACCTATGTGTGTGACTCTGTTTCTGTGTCTCTCTCCTACACAGTTGCACTGATAATTCAGTTTAAATCAGTTGCACTGATAATTCAGTTTACCTATATCTTTTTAAAAAATATAATATTAAAAATATCATTATTAGGTGTATAGCTCTCCTGGACCTAAAATATTTGAAAGAAGCTTGGAAAACTTTTACAGGTAAGGAAAAATCATCCTATTAAATTTGGAAGGCAAGAAGACTTTTCAGCTATATAAATTGGTCTACAAAAGGTATTGCTAAGGAACTAAAGTATGCTGTAAATGTACTGAGGCTCTGACCTGTAGAGATACAGTAATTCCACTGACAATAAGAAGTATGAGCAATTTTTTTTCTTTCCTTACTGCCCAATGTCTTTGATGAAAAAGTACTGTCAAACTAGACTGCAGAATGTAGCATTAAAGTTTAATTCTATCCAATCAGGTAGGCAGAGATCAAATTCTGAAACTGGCTTTTATTGTGGAAGAGATGGAACACTCTGAAACTCTCTTAAACCATTTCAGCAAACCAAAAATATTATAATAGCCAAGAGGAAACATTTCCAGCTTTAATTTTTTTCTTCATTGTTAAAAATATCTATGTAAGTGTAACATAAAATATAATTGGAAAGTTTGTTCTTTTCTCTCTCTCTCTTTTTTTTTTTTTCAGAGCAAGCATTTTGTTTCTTTTTCAAAGTGTGAGTCACCTTATCCCTATTTAATCCTTAATATTCCTGGTCAACCTTTTTCATAAGCACTGTTATGTATTAGGTAATCCTATAAATTCATTACATTAACAACAGAAAAATATAATAGTAATTTTTTTTAAATAACCACATATTTGCTTAAAATTTACATTTGACAAATTTCCATACAATTAGTTTCCAATACAGGACAAGCACTAAACATTAAAATAATGAAACAAATATATATTTTAAAGTGTTAAACTGTTATTTTATCTGCCGATAACTCAAACAGAAATTAAAAATCACATCATTTGGGACCCCTGGGTGGCTCAACGGTTGAACAACTCCTGCCTTTGGTTCAGGGCCTGATCACCTGTTGGGATGGAGTCCTACATCCAAGGTCCTTCCGGGGAACCTGCTTCTCCCTCCGTCCATGTCTCTGCCTCTCTCTGTGTCTCTCATGAATAAATAAATAAAATCTTTAAAAACATTCACATCATTCTAAGAGAAAGTTTAAATGATGTATACACTGAAAAATGTATTCTTTTTTATATTTTGTTTTATTTTCTATTGAAGTATAATTAATACAGTGTTACATTAGTTCCAGATATACAATGTAATTATTAACAATTCTATACATTTCTCAGTGATCATCAAAATAAGTGTACTCCTAATCCCCTTTACCTATTTCACCCATCCCCCACTCATCTCCCCTTGGGCAACTGTTTAAGAGTCTGTTTTTTGTTTGTATCTTCTGTTTGTTCGGTTTCTTAAATTCCACATGAGTGAAATTATATGAAACTTTGAAATTCCAACCTCAAGGATATTGTTTTTTACAGTAGTTTTCTAAGAATTGCTTGCTGAATTAAATTACATAATAATTAGCATTACCATGACATTCATGTTTTTTTGAATTCTAATCTTTTGAAATTAAATGAGTATTTGCCTGAAAGATATAGCAACCATCATTCTTCAGTATAATTATATAAGTAGATCAGCAATGTTCTTATTTTACTTTATATATGTGGTAATAAACTAAAATAACCTAAATAACTATGTCCCCCAAAAGAATAAAAATCTATATAAAACTTAAACATTATTTTTCTTTGGGTTTACTGTCACCTTTGGTGTGTTTGACATTGCTTTGTGTCTAAAATAATATAAGTTTAACTTTTAAAAAGTAATGATTTGGTCATGAATTATTGTCAAGTATTTTGAAAGGCAAACTACAATATAAATGCTCACCACTGAACATATATTTTTATTTATTTACCTATAGAATGGCAAACAATATGTATATCACAGTAGCACTAAACAGAGAAGAAAGTACATGCATTATAGTCAATGTGAATTTCATGAAAATATGCAAATATTAAGGTAATTAAACCTTAATGTTTATTTGGTAAATGTATATTTTACAGTGATTTATTGATATTTTGAAAATCTATAATCCATATTTAAAACACAGTGGTTAAAGCAAATAGAAAGATATTCCAGGTTCATGGATTGGAAGAAGAAATATTGTTAATATTTTTGGAAGAAACACTTATCAATTATTTAATTCTTGAAAGAGGAATAGAAATAAATCTTAAAACCAAATATTGTGCAGTCACTAGAGGAAAATACAGAACAAAGATCCAACAGTTTTATCTTAGTAATGAAAATGAGACGTGTCTACATCCCTATTTTCTTGGCATTGGCAAGTGTCATACAATTCTGCAGATAACTCTTAGCACAGGTCAGTGAAGAGAGGTAACAGGAAAAATTATACGTGTTTATTATTTCTTTGTTTGATTATTTGCATCTTTCTGTGCTTTGAAATAATTCCAATCTATATGTTCCTGTAAAAGGCAAGCAATTTCTAGGCTAAAATCAACACCAACTAACTAGGATAATCCATTCTCTGTCAATCTACAGAGATAATGCAACCCATAGAAAAATACCAATAACATTTTCCACAGAATTAGAGCAAACAATACTAAAATTTGTATGGAACCATAAAAGACTGTGAATAGTCAAAGCAATCTTGAAAAACCAGAGCAAAGCTGGAGATAATCACAACACCAGATTTTAAGATATACTACAAAGTGGTAGCAATCAAAGGAGTATAGCACTGGCACAAAAAATAGATACATGGATAATGGGACAGAATAGAGAGCCCAGAAATAAACCATGTTTATATGGTTAATTAATCTACAACAAAGGAGGCAAGAATATCAAAGGGGAAAAGACAATCTCTTCAACAAACATTACTGGGAAAACAGGACAACTACACACAAATTAAAGAAATGGAACCATTTTCTTACACTATACACACAAACTCAAAATGGATTAAATACTTAAATGTGAAATTTGAAATCATAAAAGTCTCAGAAGAAAACATAGGAAGTAATTTCTTTGACATTAGCCATAGAAACATTTTTCTATATATGTCTTCTCAGGCAAGGGAAACAAAAGCATATTAAACTATTGAGACTACATCAAAATAAAAAGCTTTTACATAGCAAAAGAAATCCTTAACAAATAACAAGGCAACCTGCTGAATGGGAGAAGATATTTGCACACAATATACCCAAAATGTATAAAGAACTTATACAGAGAAACACCAACCCCCCTCCCACAAGTAATCCAGTTAAAAATGGGCAGAGAACATAAATAGACATTTTCCCGAAGATGACGTAGAAGTAGACAACAGATACATGAAAAGAAGCTCACAATCACTAGTCATGAAGAAAATGCAGATCAAAACCACAAATATCACCTCACACCTGTCAGAATGGCTAGAATCAAAATGACAAGCAATAACAAGTGTTGGCAAGGATGTAGAGATAAAGGAATCCTTGTGCATTGCTGATGGGAATGCAAATTGAGGCAACCACTATGGAAAACAGTAAGGAGGTTCCTCAAAAAATTAAAAACAGAAACACCACATGATCTAGTAATTCTACTGCTGGGTATCTACCCAAGAAAATCAAAAACACTAATTCAAGAAGATATATGCAAACCTATGTTCACTGTGGCATTATTTATTTACAATAGCTAAGATATGGAAGCAGTCTGTGTTCATCAGTAGATGAATGGGTAAAGAAGATGTGAGATATATATATGTATATACACATAATACATACATATATATACGTACATACATATATATACATATATACATAAATATATACATACATATATACATACATATATATATATACACATAATACATACATGGAACAAATATAATGAAATATACAATGTATATATACGTATATATATATACATAAATAGATACATGGAACAAATATAATGAAATGTACAATGAGATCTTGCCATTTGCAATAACATGGGTGGACTAGAGGGTATAATGCTAAGTGAAGAAAGTTAAACAGAGAAAGACAAATACTGCATGATTGACTCATATGTGGAGTTACAAAATAAATAAATGAATAAACAAAGAAGAGATGGCCCCCCAAAAAACCAACAAATAAACAAAAGTATCCTAGACTCTTAAATACAGAGAACAAACTGGTGATTGCTAGAGGAAAAGTAGGTTGTAGGGTGGTGGGGTGGGGAAATGGAGGAGGGTGTATGAAATAAAGGGGATAAGAGTACACTTACTGTTTTTGGTGTAATTTTAAATGAGATTGATTTCATAATTTCTTTTTCTGCTGCTTCATTATTAATGAATAGAAATGCAACAGATTTCTGGACATTGATTTTGTATCCTGCAATTTATTGAATTCACAAAACAGCCCAAGTGTCCATTGACTGATAAATGGATAAAGAAGATGTGGTATGAACACACACATGTGTGTATAAATTTATGTGTATGTATATGTGTATGTATATAATGTATATACATACACATACAATGGAACATTAGTCATAAAAAATGAACTCTTACCATTTGCAATGATATGGATAGAACTAGAGAGTATTACGCTACATGAAATAATTCAGTCAGGGAAAGACAAATACCATGTGATTTTACTCATGTGGGATTTAAGAAACAGAACAAACAATCAAACAATCATAATGGAAAAAAAGAGAGACAGACAAGCCAAGAGATAGGCTCTTAACCTACAGAGAACAAGACAATGGTTACTAGAGGAGTGGTAAGTGGGGGCATGGGTTAACAGGTGATGGGGATAATAAGTACTGGTGTGGTATGGAAGTGTTGAATCAATAAATCTACACCTGAAACTAATATTACACTGTATATTAAATAACTGGAATTTAAATAAAAACTGAAAAAAAGTACATTTATCTTGATGAGCCCTGGGTAATGTGTAGATTTGTTGAATCATTATTTTGTACACCTGAAACTAATATAACCCTGTATATTAATTATACTTCAATAAAAATAAAAATAAAAAACAAAACTGTTCTAAAAATTTAGAAATTAAAAAAAAAAAAACCCACAGTGGCTTACTTGATCTGGAGAATAAATTACAAAATGTATAATTTAACAAATACCCCCAAATACTGGAAATCTCATGATGGTTTTTAAAGCATGAACACACACATGCACACAAAATAAAATAAAATAAAGCATGAATACAGGATAAACTTTAGTGATTAATTATAAGAGTTCTGATAGCTCAGAAGGTCATTAAAGGGAGTCCTCATCATTACAAAATAAAATTGAAAATAAATAAGGAAATATAATCCTACATTCGAACATAGCAAAAGGCCTAATTTAATGAATGAAATACATAGTTTTATATTAAAATTATATCATAATGTAAAAACACTTTACATATAACAATCAAAATAGGTTCACATTTTAAATGTGAGTATCTTTGTCTTCTGAAGCAATGTGCTAAAATAGCATTTATGATGATCATACAGTAGACCTATTAAGGAAAATGGGTCCTGCTTATTATCCTATCACTTGCAATACTCTGTAAGGCAATATAATGCAATTTATTTTTCGTATAAATAGATTCTTGCAATTATTAATTTGTTTTTTGATTCTCGGTCTAAGGTTTATCTTTTTGGAGAGGAAAACAAAATAAAAAGTCGTTAGAGGATTACATAGTCCATCTGATATTTCTGAAAACATAGTCTTTAGGTAATAGAAACCACCTAAGTGTGGTTTTAAAAATGTAGATGTTTTATTCCAAGTTATAAAAAGAATTAACTTGCAGCAAATGTGGTTGATGATTGTTGAAAATGAGTTACTGTAGATCAATACCTTTACCCTGTATACTTCATAAGTTACCTATAACCCCTGATTATTTTAACCAAACATAGAAAGAAATGTCATCTTTCCTTACTTATTATATGAAGGGATTTAGGAAGGCTTACTTATCTCAGATATTTAACAATATGCTATGGTTGCTGAGATCTTAAAATTATTAGTTTTTCCTGATTTTCTTAAATATTTTTTAAAAGTAAAAATACTAATGTGAGTAATCAAATATTTTAAACTTCTTTTTAAACATAATGCACACAGTAGTAAAAACTAGTTTCACTCAGTTCATTACAGAAAGTATAATGAAGCTTTAGTGAATGAGAAAGGCAAGAATATAAAATACTTCAAGACTATGGATGCCTTTAAAAAAGCAGGGGCATCTGGGTGGCTCAGTGGTTAAGCATCTGCCTTTGGCTCAGGGCTTGATCCCAGGGTCCTGGGATGGAGTCCACATCAGGCTCTCCAAAGGGAGCCTGCCTCTCCCTCTGCCTATGTCTCTGCCCCCACACCTCTCTCTCTGTGTGTCTCTCATGAATTAACAAATAAAATCTTAAAAAAAAAAAGGCTATGGAGGCAATGATAAAGAGGAGTTGAATTTGGAGGAAATATCAAAATGAGGGGACATTTCCAATTGGACAATGGGAAAGTTGTGGTAGATGGAGAGGGACTCTGCAAAGCCAAAAGCAGAGAACACCAAGGAAAAAATTGTCTGGAACAGGATTTCACATACTAAGAACAAAAACAAATATCTTTGTGTCTCAGTGTTTTGTTTTATAAATTATTTGCTAAATTCTTTATAATCTACATGGTGCCAGAGAAAAAAGTTATGTATAATGTTTTTACTTATTTCTATAGCCCTCTGCTGTGTGATTCTAATTTGGATTTTAGTGTGATTTCAACATAGTTTTTATGGTTTAATAAAACTGGCGCACATTAAAATGCTATTAAACTGTTACACATGGTTAATAATACTTATGGACTTCTGAAAGCAGCCATTATTAAACTGAACAAAGTCATTAATGTCTTTAAACTTTGTATCAGGATATAAACTACAAAAGAGATGTTTAACTGTATCTACAGAATAGTCATGGTATGTGACTATATGTTTTTTCTTTTTTTATAATATATTTATATATATATATATTGTATTAGTACTCTAATGAAAATTAAAACAACAAACAATGACAACAACAAAACACCTCACTGTATTTATTCTAGAATTGACTTTCCCACTGATCATGACTTTGTAGGCAATTAACAGTACAAAACTCCTATGGTTTTGTTCCTTCATCTATGTACTAACTAGGTTACCAGAGGTAATCTGTATAAGCTTCTGCAGCCCCCAAATTCTATCTTAGTAAGAAACACCCATTTGAATTTAGGACTAGAAATACAATCATACATTATTATATTTTCTTTCTTTTTTAAAGATTTTATTTATTTATTCATGAGAGACAGAGAGAGAGAGAGAGAGAGAGAGAGAGAGAGAGGCAGAGACACAGGCAGAAAGAGAAGCAGGCTCCATGCAGGGAGTCTGACGTGGGAGTCTATCCTGGGTCTCCAGGATCACGCCTGGGCTGAAAGTGGTGCTAAACCACTGAGCCACCCAGGCTGAGCCATTATTATATTTTCTGAACAAAAGGTTGTTTTCCTTTATTTTAAATAACAAATAAAGGCAAAGATTTTGAAAAATCTTTTTTTTGACATTTTATTTTTATTTTTTAATAAATTTATTTTTATTGGTGTTCAATTTGTCAACATTGACTATATTTTTATTTTCAACATTCATGTTATTAACTTAATATATCTTCACTGGGCAATACAAATGAACTGACTGAAAGGTTTGAGTTGCTGAACACATATATTACTAAAAATAAATTTAGGTTTGGAAATGTCCTGTCACTTCTCCAGAAATGATCTAAGGTATAATTATAAAATTGTCTTTATTTTTTTTATTTTTTTAAAGATTTTATTTATTTATTCATAGAGATGCAGAGAGAGAGAGAGAGAGGCAAGACACAGGCAGAGGGAGAAGCAGGCTCTATGCAGAGAGCCCGACATGGGACTCCATCCAGGGTCTCCAGATTATGCCCTTGGCTGCAGGCGGTGCTAAACCGCTGTGCCACCAGGGCTGCCCTAAAATTGACTTTAAAGTATGATTGAATTACTTAAACACCATGTTCCTTGGCACCTAACAGTCCAGTTATTGTTTATCTATAACTAATCCCAGCTTATTTTGCTTGAAATGGTTAACTAATTTATGTCAGTATTCAAAGTAATATTACCTATGTATTTGTCCATAGTAATGAGGAAACTGGCTACATATCACTGGCTTATTCACTTTATCATCTCAAGGATCATACTCTAAAAAGTTAGACTTTAGTAATCCTTTCTTTTTTTTATTTTTTTTTCTAATTACGGACTACCTATTCCTTTCAAAATCTAGCTACTATCAAAAAAAATTAAAAATTAATACTAGCTGTTCTTTTTTTAAGATTTTATTTTTAAGCAATCTCTACACCCAATGTGGAGCTTGAATTTACAATCCCAAGATCAAGGGTTGTACTCTCTACTTACTGATTCAGCCAGGCACCCCAATACTAGTAGCTATTCTTAATAGGTATCATTGTTTTAGTTATAAAGTAGTCTAAACGAATCAGATGTCTTCATGAGAAAAATTGGCAATGACCAAACTATCAATCTGACAATCTCAGACCTAGAGAAGCCCAATACTCAATGTCTGGAGAGTAAAGTGGAGATGTTTAAATGGGTTCATACATGCTCATCAATTTCACCCTGCATCTAAGCCACCATAACACATGTAGTTAAAATACATTTTCTCAGGCATGCCTCTGCATTAATATATGCTTCTACTCCATTGCCTTAACTGGGCAGTTCTATCATTTAAAACAGTCTTGTAGACATAGAAATAATTTAATAAAGAAGAGTCTGCCAATAGAGTTGGGATATAAAAGTGGTCATTTGAGACATCTAGGTAAACAGCAATGAAGATCAATAAAACAGGCATAGAAATGTTAGTAACTGAGACTCCAAGTCAACTTAAAAAATTCTGTAACAAGAAATGAGCCAAGTTATTGGAACTTGAAGAAAAATGAATTCGTCAAATAAATTACTTTGCAAACAGAAAATAACATGGTTTACTAAGTGGGCATTATATTTATAATGTAAAAAAACACAGCTACTTAAAAAGTACTTATGTATTGAAAAGTAAGAGAAAATAAATAATATTCTTCTAAAGAAGAATTTTATAAACCAGATTTTAAAATAGGGTAAGAAATAAGTAGATAATTCAGAAGGAATTTTTTTAAAAAGACATAAAAACGGAAAATAAAATATTTGATAGAGTTTTAATTTTTTTAATTTTGTGATGTACAATATATAAGCAATATTAGTACCCAAAGAAAAATACAGAATGAATGAATCAGCATTATTGCTGAAACAAATAATAAAGGAATAATAAAGTTTTCTAGATATGAAGAAAAAATAAGAAAATATATAACATCACATATTCTGGTTAAATCTTCAATGTCAAAGATAAATGGGAATTGAATTAAACTATAAATTATCTACATGCCAGTCATTGAGTTAGTATTTTATCCATAACTTCTAGTTAAATTAAAATCGTGTATCAGCTTTCATGAAGGAAGTGAATCAACTTAATTCATAAAACATGATATTCATGAAACTAGGCCATTCTCTGGTTCATTTTCTGCAATGATGGAAGTGAAAGCAAATAACACCAGCAACTACCTAATCCTTAAACAATACCAAGATCTAAAAATTCATACTTCTCCAAGTTCTAATTTATATGTGAAACCAGTAACACAACAAAATCACTTAGGTTGGCAGTTTCAAATTCTCCAGGCAGTTTGTGATATAGCATAAGGTTTCAATCAGAAGAAATTAGTTCTCCCTTAATCATCAGGAAACCAACAGTATAGCATATTCTATAGGTCATTAAAGGCTGAAGTGTTTTACTAACAAAATTTCATCAGAAATAAGACTTTGGGAGAACCTGGATAGCTCAGACTATGGTTAAGCAACCCATTCTTGATTTCGGTTCAGATCATGATCTCAGTTCAGGGTTGTGAGTTAAGCCCCATGTTGGGCTCTGCTCGCAGGGTGTCTGCTTGAGATTCTCTCTCTCTGTCCTCCTTCCACTTTCTCTCTTTTTCTCTAAATAAATAAATAAATATTTTAAAAAAATACTTCAGGATAAGTATTGTGAATGTAGAAACTTACAGGTTTTGATCTTTTTTCCAATTAAAATCAAACAAAATTTAGAAAGCTGATTACAACAACAAAAAAAGCAGTGAGAACACAGACATTAACTCTGATTTGTGTTAACATTGACAGAAGATGAGCATAATGAAGACAGTGACAAAAGTTACCACATTTCTAAGAGTATGCTTTTTCTTTTTGATAAAATTTGAATAATGGAAAATAGGGATCTAACAGCAGGTTTTGTATCATTTTTAAAAAAGATTTTGTTTATTTGTTTTAGAGAGAGAGAAAGAGAGAGACAGCATGAATGGGAGGGGCAGAGAGAGAGGGAGAGAAGGAATCTCAAGCAGACTCCACGTGGACTTGGAGCTCCACACAGGCTCTTTTCCAGGACCCTGAGATCATGACCTGAGAGGAAACCAAGAACAGACTGTGCCACTCAGGGCCCCAGATTTTAACAATTTTTTTAAAATAAACAAAAATGATTTTTACTATGGTTAAATAAACATATCACAGATTAATCCTTAACCCACACACAAATATATGATTTAACTTGCAAAACACTCCATCCCATAAGTTTTCTTTTGTAAATAAATGGTTTAAGAATTGTGCTAACTCGGCACCCCGCACCAACATCGATGGCTATTCACAGTCACTCTGCAAGTCTCTTAGAAACTGAAACTCCTAAGGCATTTAAATTTACCATTCACAGACTTTCAGGAGCTTTCAGGCATATTGATCAACTTTGAAAATTTTGAAAACAGACCAACTCTTATTTAAAATGAAATTTGAATAACCTTGTAATGCAATGGTTGTCTATGCTTATCCCTGGGAGATAAGCCAGGAAAGAAGCAAGTCTTTTCAGTCTAATCTATTGACTTCATGCTTTAAGAAAGGTCAGCCTAACCAGCTTCATGAATAACATTCCCTTAAAAGTGAAGATTTAGAGTAGCTTTTTATAGTGCTTGAATTAACAAGGTGTTAAAAAAACATATATTTTAGTTTTAGGGCAATTCTTTCCGTCTTTCACGTTCTTATTCTTTCCTTCTTTCTTCTTTCTTTCTTCTTTCTTCTTTCTTTCTTTCTTATTTCTTCTTTTCTTCTTTCTTTCTTTTTCTCTTCTTCTTCTTCCTCTTTTCTTCTTTTTTTCAACAGAGTAAGTTTCCTTCCATTAATGGAACCTTGATTTACAACATCATATCCATTGGAAATAAATGTTCAACTTACTGTTGTTGATTTCATCCAGGCATGATTAGAGGGTCCTTGCAATGGTCAAGTGGTCATTTTTGTGATATTTTACATAATTATAATTGATGTTAGAAACCTGTTTACTTTCTATACTATCAAACCACCAGAGCAAAATAAGCAAAATTCATGCTTAAAAATACAAAATACAACAGAGACAAGACACACACACACATACACACACCCTACAAATAAAAATGGCATGTTAGCCACTATGTAATAAAGAATAGCTGTGTCATAATAAATTAACACTGTCTACATATGTTAAATGAAACAGTCTGCTTGGGTTTATGTGAAATCATCATCTATGTGTGCCTTACTAAAGATATGCCCCAAATAAAATGATCAAAATAAATAAAAGGACAAAATACAGTGTAGATAATGAACGAAGAAAATAAGGTGGTGGCAATATTAAATATAATGCAGACTATATTAATAATTTTAAAAAGAGATAATTGATAAAATATAGAAATGATAGACACACTTTACCATTAAATAATTATGCACCAAAATACATATGGTATTTCAACCTTTCAATAACTTATTTAGAAGAAACACAGTTCACAGATTTTAACTTAGTACCAGTCTCTCAAAATCAGACTGAAATAGAAAAGATAAACTATATTTTTAAATACGTGGTTTCAATTAATATTTTACAAATTGAACAGGTAATGGCTAAATTCTCAAATGACCAACCAATTATACATTATATAATCATAAAGAACAAAGGTAATGAAAATTTATTTCCTACGAATTTTAAAAGATATCTTAAATAGTAGTTGGTTGAAAAATGCAGTGACACATTTATTTTTATAAATCTTAGCAAATGAAAATTTTATCAGTTGTTAAGATCTTAGAATTACAAGTACAGCAGGAAGACTAATGAATCTCTATAAGAAGTAAACTATAAATACAAACTATGTATCATTCATATGGTATAATATTTAAGAAAAAGAGTAAGAATTCAATTCTGAGAAAGATAGCTGATATGAAACAATTATAAAATGAGAGATGATCAAATTTGGAAGTCCAACATGGGATTTATATGGAAATAACACATAAATAATGCTTTCTTAGAATTGTTAGTTTAAAATTTATGATTTCATTTTTGTAAGATGAAAACTTACTTCAACATTTAGTATCTACATTTCAGAGTGCATCACTACTAGGATGTTTATATGCTTTCCTAAATATATATTGGTTAATTGTAAGTAAATAAATACTGACCTGCAGTAAAACAAGTGTCCAGGCCATCAACACAAATCGTTCCATTAAGACAGAGGATCAAACTCAGTTCAGGCTCAGCACTGTCAATATTTATTTCACAATATGCATCAGTGTATCCACTTGGGCAAATGCAAGTAAAGCCATGGACTGATTTCTGACAGAAGTCTTCATTTATACAAGGAATTGATGTGCAGTTCTAAAGTAAGAAAAAGAGAATTAAATTTGATTATTAGTGATAAGACTAACAATTTTATTAAAATATTTTATTTAAACATTTTTGAGAAATCTAAATGAAAGCTTATCTGATATTCCCTTCCTCTAGTAACTGAAAATTTCTAGAAATAAATTATTTTTATTTTTTTTCAATAGCAATACTCTGTCAAATGTCCCATTGTTGATTTTTCAGGAAAAAAAAAACTTTATTATACTTTACTGAAACATGTACCATGCAGTGAACACCTATCCCTACACACCTTAGTAATGGTTCTAACGCAAAGCCTATGTATATAATATCAGGAATTCGCTGACCCTTAGTATACATCTCAGTTTCCCTGGAACAGCCCCACATTCATTCTGCTACCCTAGGGTAATGTTTAATAGTGTCTTTACTAACTCTCAAAGGAATCCTGGGTTTGAACACATACTTAGAACAGATAATTCACAATTGACTTTTATCCTTCTAAAGAACAAAGGCATCTTTAATATTTTATTTAATATCCCTCTTTATTCTATTCATAATTCTTTTTTCAACAAAATTATTTTAACATGTATATTCTTTCATTTCAGATTTATTGAGGTATAGTTGATTAAAAAAAAAAAATGTGCTATTTAAGCTATAGAGCATGATGATTTTATTTATTATATATTGTGAAAAGATCCCCACCATTGAATTAATTCATACACCTATCACCTCACATATTTACCTTTTTTCTTTTATAGTGGAGGGAATGAGAAGTAAGAGAGTAGAAACTCTTAGTAAATGTTAATTATAGAATACAATGTTATTACTATAGTCACCATGTTATGTGTTAGAGTCCCAGTTTCTACATCTTATAACTAAAGGTTTGTATGATTTCCCAGCCTTTCCATATTTTTCCCGGGCAATCAACCATTCTACTTTCTGTTCTTATGAATTCAACATTTTTTTTTTAGGTTCCACATAAAAGTGACACTATACAGTACAGTATTTGTCGTTAGTCTGGCTTATTTACCCTAGCATATGGCCCTCCAAGTTTATCAATATAAATGGCAAGATTTCCTTCCTTTTTAAGGCTGAATAATAGTCCATTGTGTATACAGATGCCACATTTCTTTATCCAACTTTTTGGTTGATGAACATAAGTTGTTTCTGATGGTTGGATAAACATAGGGTATTTCTATACCTTGGCTATTGTGAATAATGCTGCAGTAAACATGGAATTACAGATATCTTCAAGGTAATGGTGTAATTTCCTTTGGCTAATTACTCAGGAGTGTGATTACTGGATCATATGGTAGTTATATTTTTAATTTCTTGAGGAACCTCCATAGTGTTTCCATAGTGACTACCAGTTTATACTGCCATCATCAGTGTACAGGGTTCCCTTTTTTCCACATCCTTGCCAACATCTGTAATCTCTTGCGTTTTTGCTGATAGACATTCTAATAGGTATGGGACAATATCTCACTGTGGTTTTGATTTACATTTCCCTGATGACTTGTGATGTTCAGTGCCTTTTCATATATCTATTGGCCATTTGTATGGCTTCATGGAGAAGTATCTATTCAAGCCTATTGCCCATGTTTTAAATTGGGTTATTTGGGGGTTTTGTTTGTTTCTTTGTTTTGCTGTTGACTTGCCTGAGTTCCTTATATATTTGGATATAATCCTTATTAGATATGTGGTATAAGAAAATTTTCTTTGATTCCATAAGTAGCTTTTCATTTTTTAGTGGTGGTTTGCTGTGCAAAAGCTCATAAGTCTTATGAAGTTCTTTTTGCTTATTTTTTGCTTTTTGCATTTGTTTTTGGTGTCAAATCCAAAAAAATGATTGCTAAGATCAAATATCAAGGAGCTTACCAGAATGTCTTCTAGGAGTTTTAAGGTTTCAGGTCTTACATTCAAATCTTAATCCATTCTGAGTGGGTTCTGCAATGGTATAGTCTATAGTGGCTATCGTTTTTCAACACCATTGATTGAAGAGACTGTCCTTTTCTCATGTGCATTATTGGCTCTTTTGTCATAAATTAATTGGCCA
>NW_023331743.1:0-34615 GCF_011100685.1 Canis lupus familiaris | reverse complement strand
ATCAAGCCAAGTCGAAAAGAATTGAATCGAAAAAATCGAATCAAAATGAAAGAATCGAATAGAATCGAATTGAAAATAATCGAATTGAACCGAATCAAATAGAATAGAACGAACAGAATTGAATCGAATGAAAGAATCTTCGAATCGATTCGAAAAGAATTGAATCGAATCGAATGGAGAAGAATCAATCAAATGGAATCGAAAAGAATCGAATCAAGAGAATCTAATCGAAACGAAAAGAATCAATCGAATCGAAAAGAATCGAATCGAAACGAAAAGTGTCGAATCGAATCGAAAAGATCGAATCGAACCGAAAAGAATCAAATCGAATCGAAAGAGAATCGAATTGAATTGAATCGTAATGAAAAAATCGAATCGAATCGAAAAAACATTGAATCGAATGCAATCAAATCGAAAAGAATCGAATCGAATTGAAAAGAATCAATCGAATTGATTGAATCAAAAAAAGCGAATCGAATCGATCGAATCGAATATAGAATTGAATAAAAATAATCGATCGAATTGAGAATAATTAATTGAATTGAATCGATAATCGATCGAATCAAATCGAAATCGAACTAATCGATCGAATCAAATCGATTTCGAAAAATCGAATCAGATTGCAAAATCGAATCATATTGAATTGATTTGAATTGAAATGAATCGAATCTAATCAAATCAAAAAGAATCGAATCCAGAATCGAATTGTAGAAAATCAAATCAAACAAAAAGATTCAAATCGAAACGAATCAAATTGAAAAGAATCGAATCGAATCGAATCGAAAAGAATCGAATCGAATAGAAAAGAATCGAATAGAAAAGAATCGTATCGAATCAAATCTAAAAGAATCGAATCGAATCGAATAAAAAAATCGAATCGAATTGATTCGCATCGAAAAGAATCGAATCGTATCGAATCGAAAAGAATCGAATCTATTCTAATCGAATGGAATTGAATCAAAAGAATCGAATCGAATTGAAACGAAAAGAATCGAATAGATTCGAATTGAAACAAATCGAAAAAACCACAAACGAATCAAATCACATCGAGTGGAAAAGAATCGAATCAATAGAAAAAATCGAATTGAATCGAACTGAATCGAAAGAATCGAATAGATCAAATCAAAAGAATCGAATCGATTCCAGATGAACCGAGTAGAATCGAGTCGAAGTGAAAGAATTGAATCGAATCGAAAAGAATCTAATCGAAACGAAAGAATCGAATCGAAGAGAATCTAATCGAAATGAAAAGAATCAAATCGAATCGAAAAGAATCGAATCGAAACGAAACTGTCGAATCGAATCGAATCGAAAAGAATCGAGTTGAATAGAAAAGAATTGAATCGAATAAAATCGATAAGATTTGAATCAAATCCAATAGAATCGAAAGATTCGAATCGAATTGAAAGAAACGAACCGAAGTGAAAAGAATCGAATCGAATCGAAAGATCAAATCGAAAAAAAATCGAATCGAAATTAAAAGATCGAATCGAATCAAAGCATAAGAATCGAATCTAATTGAATCGAAAGAATCGAATTGAATCAAATAGAGAATAATCTAATGGTAAGGAATCAATCGAATCGAAAATCCATTGTATTGAATCGAATCGAAAAGAAATGAATTGAATAGATTATAAAAGAATCGAATCGAAAGGAATCGACTCGAAACGTAAAGAATCGAATCGAAAAAATTGAATAGATCGAAGATTGAATAGAAATGAATCGAATCGAAATGAAAAGAATTGAATCGAATCGAATCGAAAACAATCGAATCAAAAAGAATCGAATTGAAACAAAGAATCGCATTGTATTTAATCGAATCAAAAAATCTAATTGAATCGAATCGAAAAGAATCGATTTGAAATGAAAGAACTAATCGAATTGATAGAAAATTGAATCGAATCGAAAACAATCGAATCGAATCGAAAATCGAATTGTATGGAAACGAATCGAAAGAATCTAATTGAGTAGAAAAGAATCAAATCAATTTAATGGAATCGAAAAGAACCGAATAGCATCGAATTGAATCGAATCGAAAAGAATCGAAACGAATTGAATCGAAAAGCATTGAGTCGAATCAAATCGAAAAGAATCGATCGTATCAATTGAAAAGAATCGAATCGATCTGAAAAGAATTGAATCGAATTGAATCGAATCGAAAGAATCAAATTGAAACGAAAAGAATCAAATCGAATAGCAAAGAATCGAATCGAAACGAATCGATTTGAAAAGAGCCGAATCGAATCGAATTGAATGAAATATTCTAATTGAATCGAAAGAATCTAATCTAATGAAATCCAAAGAATCAAATCGAAACAAATAGAATCAAACCGAATGGAATTGAATCGAAAAGAGTCGATTCGAATCAAATTGGAATGAAAGAATTGAATCGAATCGAATAAAAACAGTGAATCGAATAGAAAAAAGAAGAAATCGAAACGAAAAGAATCAAATTGAATCGAAAGGAATCGAATCGAAAGAATCGAATCAAAGAGAAAAGACTCGAATCGAATGGAAAAGAATAGAATCAAAAAGAATCGAATTGAAACAAAAAGAATCGAATTGAATTGAATCGAAAAGAATCGAATGGAATCGAATCGAAAAGAATCGAATTGAATTAAATCGAGAGATCGAATTGAATTGAATCGAAGAGATCGAATCGAATAGAAAGATCAATCGAAATGAATCGATTTGAAAGGAAAAGAATCGAATCGAATCAAATTGAATGAAAAGAATTGAATCGAATCAAAAAGAATTGAATCAAAAGAGAATCAAACCGAAACAAAGAATCAAACCGAATTGAAAAGAATCTAACTGAATAGAATCGAAAAGAATCGACGTACCGAATCGAATCCAATCGAAAAAATCTAATCGTATCAATCGAATCGAAAATAATTGAATGAATAGAATAGAAAAGATTCGAATCAAATCAAAACAATCAAATCGAGTAATATCGAATCGAAAGAATCGAATCGAAAAGATCGAATCGAATGGAAAAGAATTGAATCAAAAGAATTGATTCAAATCAAAAGAATCGAATTGATTCGAATCGAAAGACTCGAATCGAAAGAATCGAAAAGAATCGAATCGAATCAAAAAGGATCGAATCGCAAGAACCGAATCTAAAGAAAAGGAATCGAATCCAATCGAAACGAATAGAATCGAAAAGATCGATTTGAATCGAAATGAAAAGAATCGTATCGAATCAAATCGAAAAAAATCAAATGGAATCGAATCGAATCGTATCGAAAAGAATCAAATCAAATGAAAGAATCGAATCGAATAGAAAGAATCGAATTGATTGGAATCGACTCGAAAACAATCTAATTGAAGAAAGGAATCGAATCAAATTTAATGGAATCGACAAGAATCGTATCAAATCAAAAAGATCGATACTTACCTGGCAGGGGAGATACCATGATCACGAAGGTGGTTTTCCCAGGCGAGGCTTATCCATTGCACTCCGGATGTGCTGACCCCTGCGATTTCCCCAAATGTGGGAAACTCGACTGCATAATTTGTGGTAGTGGGGACTGCGTTCGCGCTTTCCCCTGGTGATTCTGGTGGCTAAGATCAGACCTCGTTTCTGGCTGCGTGCGCCTCGGAGGCCTCGTGAGCTATTCTTTGACTTTCTTGTGGTTACGGCTTGGCCTTCGGGCTTTTCGCGTGTCATCCGTCCCCGTGTCGTCCTTATGACCGCTCACGTCGGTGCTCACTTTCGGTTGTATCTGTATGTGGCGAGGAGTTTCCTTACTTGGGACGCCTCGGTGCTTGAGCGGTGACCGCTCTCTCAGCAATAAAGAAATAATATCCTTTAAAAAAAAAAAAAAAAGATCGAATCGAAATCAATTCGAAAAGAATCAAATCGAATCGAATCGAAAAGAATCGAATCGAAAAGAATTGAATTGAAAAGAATCGAATTGAATCGAATTGAAAAGACTCGAATCGAATTAAAAGAATCGAATCGAATCGAAAAGAATCGAATCGAATCGGAAAAATTGAATTGGAATGAATCGATTTGAATCGAATTGAAAAATCGATCGAAAAATCGAATCGAAAAGAACTGAGTTGAGTTGAATCGAATCGAAAAGATTCGAATCGAATCGTGTCGAATCAAAAAGATGGAATCGAAACGAATCGAATCGAATCGAATCGAAAAGAATCGAATGATGAAAAGAATCAAATCGAATAGAAAAGAATTTGAATCGAATTGAAACGATTCAAACATCGAAACTAATCGAATCATCGAATGGAAAAGAATCGAATCGAATCAAAAAGAATCGAAACGAACTGAATCGAAAGAATCGAATCGAACAGAATCGAAAAGAATTGAATCGTGATGTAACAAATCGAATCCAAATGATCGAATCAAGCCAAGTCGAAAAGAATTGAATCGAAAAGAATCGAATCAAAATGAAAAGAATCGAATAGAATCGAATTTGAAAATAATCGAATTGAACCGAATCAATAGAATAGAATCGAACAGAATTGAATCGAATGAAAAGAATCTTATCGAATCGATTCGAAAAGAATTGAATCGAATCGAATGGAGAAGAATCAAATCAAATGGAATCGAAAAGAATCGAATCAAAGAGAATCTAATCGAAACGAAAAGAATCAATCGAATCGAAAAGAATCGAATCGAAACGAAAAGTGTCGAATCGAATCGAATCGAAAAGAATCGAATCGAACCGAAAAGAATCAAATCGAATCGAAAAGAAATCGAATTGAATTGAATCGTAATGAAAAGAATCGAATCGAATCGAAAGAATCAAATCGAATCGAAAACAATTGAATCGAATGCAATCAAATCGAAAAGAATCGAATCGAATTGAAAAGAATCAAATCGAATTGATTGAATCGAAAAGAATCGAATCGAATCGCATCGAATCGAAAATAATAGAATTGAATAAAAATAATCGAATCGAATTGAGAATAATTGGAATTGAATTGAATCGATAATCGAATCGAAACTAATCGAATCGAATCAAATCGATTCGAAAAAAATCGAATCAGATTGCAACGAATCGAATCATATTGAATTGATTTGAATTGAAAAGAATCGAATCTAATCAAATCAAAAAGAATCGAATCCAAAGAAATCGAATTGTAGAAAATCAAATCAAAACAAAAAGATTCAAATCGAAACGAATCAAATTGAAAAGAATCGAATCGAATCGAATCGAAAAGAATCGAATCGAATCGAAAAGAATCGAATAGAAAAAGAATCGTATCGAATCAATCTAAAAGAATCGAATCGAATCGAATAAAAAAGAATCGAATCGAATTGATTCGCATCGAAAAGAATCGAATCGTATCGAATCGAAAAGAATCGAATCTATTCGAATCGAATGGATTGAATCAAAAAGAATCGAATCGAATTGAAAACGAAAAGAATCGAATAGATTCGAATTGAAACAAATCGAAAAAAATCAAAACGAATCAAAATCACATCGAGTGGAAAAGAATCGAATCAAATAGAAAAGAATCGAATTGAATCGAACTGAATCGAAAAGAATCGAATAGATCAAATCAAAAAGAATCGAATCGATTCGAGATGAACCGATTAGAATCGAGTCCGAAGTGAAAAGAATGTGAATCGAATCGAATCGAAAAGAATCTAATCGAAACGAAAAGAAATCGAATCGAAGAGAATCTAATCGAAATGAAAAGAATCAAATCGAATCGAAAAGAATCGAATCGAAACGAAAACTGTCGAATCGAATCGAATCGAAAAGAATCGAGTTGAATAGAAAAGAATCGAATCGAATAAAATCGATAAGATTTGAATCAAATCCAATAGAATCGAAAAGATTCGAATCGAATTGAAAAGAAACGAACCGAAGTGAAAAGAATCGAATCGAATCGAAAGAATCAAATCGAAAAAAAAATCGAATCGAAATTAAAAGAATCGAATCGAATCAAAGCATAAAGAATCGAATCTAATTGAAATCGAAAGAAGCGAATTGAATCAAATAGAGAAGAATCTAATGGTAAGGAATCGAATCGAAAAGAATCCAATTGTATTGAATCGAATCGAAAAGAATGAATTGAATAGATTTAAAAGAATCGAATCGAAGGAATCGACTCGAAACTAAAGAATCGAATCGAAAAAATTGAATAGAAGCAAAAGAATTGAATAGAAATGAATCGAATCGAAATGAAAGAATTGAAGATCGAATACGAATCGAAAACAATCGAATAAAAAAGAATCGAATTGAAACAAAAGAATCGCATTGTATTTAATCGAATCAAAAAATCTAATTGAATCGAATCGAAAAGAATCGATTTGAAAAGAATCTAATCGAATTGATAGAAATTGAATCGAATCGAAAACAATCGAATCGAATCGAATGGAAAAGAAATCGAATTGTATGAAACGAATCGAAAAGAATCTAATTGAGTAGAAAGAATCAAATCAAATTTAATGGAATCAAAAAGAACCGAATAGCATCGAATTGAATCGAATCGAAAAGAATCGAAACGAATTGAATCGAAAAGCATTGAGTCGAATCAAATCGAAAAGAATCGAATCGTATCAAATTGAAAAGAATCGAATCGATCTGAAAAGAATTGAATCGAATTGAATCGAATCGAAAAAGAATCAAATTGAAACGAAAAGAATCAAATCGAATAGCAAAGAATCGAATCGAAACGAATCGATTTGAAAAGAGCCGAATCGATCGAATTGAATGAAATATTCGAATCGAATCGAAAAGAATCTAATCTAATGAAATCCAAAAGAATCAAATCGAAACAAATAGAATCAAACCGAATGGAATTGGAATCGAAAAGAGTCGATTCGAATCAAATTGGAATGAAAAAGAATTGAATCGAATCGAATAAAAAACAAGTGAATCGAATAGATAGAAAAGAAGAGAATCGAAACGAAAAGATCAAATTGAATCGAAAGGAATCGAATCGAAAAGAATCGAATCAAAGAGAAAAGACCTCGAATCGAATGGAAAAGAATAGAATCAAAAAGAATCGAATTGAAACAAAAAAGAATCGAATTGAATTGAATCGAAAAGAATCGAATGGAATCGAATCGAAAAGAATCGAATTGAATTAAATCGAAGAGAATCGAATTGAATTGAATCGAAGAGAATCGAATCGAATAGAAAAGAATCAAATCGAAATGAATCGATTTGAAAGGAAAAGAATCGAATCGAATCAAATTGAATGAAAAGAATTGAATCGAATCAAAAAGAATTGAATCAAAAAAGAATCAAACCGAAACAAAAAGAATCAAACCGAATTGAAAAGAATCTAACTGAATAGAATCGAAAAGAATCGACGTACCGAATCGAATCCAATCGAAAAAAATCTAATCGTATCAAATCGAATCGAAAAGAATTGAAATGAATAGAATAGAAAAAGATTCGAATCAAATCAAAACAATCAAATCGAGTAATATCGAATCGAAAAGAATCGAATCGAAAAGAATCGAATCGAATGGAAAAGAATTGAATCAAAAAGAATTGATTCAAATCAAAAAGAATCGAATTGATTCGAATCGAAAAGACTCGAATCGAAAAGAATCGAAAAGAATCGAATCGAATCAAAAAGGATCGAATCGCAAAGAACCGAATCTAAAGAAAAGGAATCGAATCCAATCGAAACGAATAGAATCGAAAAGAATCGATTTGAATCGAATGAAAAGAATCGTATCGAATCAAATCGAAAAAAAATCAAATGGAATCGAATCGAATCGTATCGAAAAGAATCAAATCAAATGAAAAGAAATCGAATCGAATAGAAAGAATCGAATTGATTGGAATCGACTCGAAAACAATCTAATTGAATTGAAAGGAATCGAATCAAATTTAATGGAATCGACAAGAATCGTATCAAATCAAAAAGATCGATACTTACCTGGCAGGGGAGATACCATGATCACGAAGGTGGTTTTCCCAGGGCGAGGCTTATCCATTGCACTCCGGATGTGCTGACCCCTGCGATTTCCCCCCAAATGTGGGAAACTCGACTGCATAATTTGTGGTAGTGGGGGACTGCGTTCGCGCTTTCCCCTGGTGATTCTGGTGGCTAAGATCAGACCTCGTTTCTGGCTGCGTGCGCCTCGGAGGCCTCGTGAGCTATTCTTTGACTTTCTTGTGGTTACGGGCTTGGCCTTCGGGGCTTTTCGCGTGTCATCCGTCCCCCGTGTCGTCCTTATGACCGCTCACACGTCGGTGCTCACTTTCGGTTGTATCTGTATGTGGCGAGGAGTTTCCTTACTTGGGACGCCTCGTTGCTTGAGCGGTGACCGGCTCTCTCAGCAATAAAGAAATAATATCCTTTAAAAAAAAAAAAAAAAAAAAAAAAGATCGAATCGAATGAATCAATTCGAAAAGAATCAATCGAATCGAATCGAAAAAGAATCGAATCGAAAAGAATTGAATTGAAAAGAAATCGAATTGAATCGAATTGAAAAGACTCGAATCGAATTAAAAGAATCGAATCGAATCGAAAAGAATCGAATCGAATCGGAAAGAATTGAATTGGAATGAATCGATTTGAATCGAATTGAAAAGAATCGAATCGAAAAAATCGAATCGAAAAGAACTGAGTTGAGTTGAATCGAATCGAAAAGATTCGAATCGAATCGTGGTCGAAATCAAAAAGATGGAATCGAAACGAATCGAATCGAATCGAATCGAAAAGAATCGAATAGATAGCAAAGAATCAAATCGAATAGAAAAGAATTTGAATCGAATTGAAACGATTCGAAAACATCGAAACTAATCGAATCATCGAATGGAAAAGAATCGAATCGAATCAAAAAGAATCGAAACGAACTGAATCGAAAGAATCGAATCGAACAGAATCGAAAAGAATTGAATCGTGATGTAACAAATCGAATCCAAATGATCGAATCAAGCCAAGTCGAAAAGAATTGAATCGAAAAGAATCGAATCAAAATGAAAAGAATCGAATAGAATCGAATTGAAAATAATCGAATTGAACCGAATCAAATAGAATAGAATCGAACAGAATTGAATCGAATGAAAAGAATCTTATCGAATCGATTCGAAAAGAATTGAATCGAATCGAATGGAGAAGAATCAAATCAAATGGAATCGAAAAGAATCGAATCAAAGAGAATCTAATCGAAACGAAAAGAATCAATCGAATCGAAAAGAATCGAATCGAAACGAAAAGTGTCGAATCGAATCGAATCGAAAAGAATCGAATCGAACCGAAAAGAATCAAATCGAATCGAAAAGAATCGAATTGAATTGAATCGTAATGAAAAGAATCGAATCGAATCGAAAGAATCAAATCGAATCGAAAACAATTGAATCGAATGCAATCAAATCGAAAAGAATCGAATCGAATTGAAAAGAATCAAATCGAATTGATTGAATCGAAAAGAATCGAATCGAATCGCATCGCATCGAAAGAAAATAATAGAATTGAATAAAAATAATCGAATCGAATTGAGAATAATTGGAATTGAATTGAATCGATATCAGTCGAATCGAAACTAATCGAATCGAATCAAATCGATTCGAAAAAATCGAATCAGATTGCAACGAATCGAATCATATTGAATTGATTTGAATTGAAATGAATCGAATCTAATCAAATCAAAAAGAATCGAATCCAAAGAATCGAATTGTAGAAAATCAAATCAAAACAAAAAGATTCAAATCGAAACGAATCAAATTGAAAAGAATCGAATCGAATCGAATCGAAAAGAATCGAATCGAATCGAAAAGAATCGAATAGAAAAGAATCGTATCGAATCAAATCTAAAAGAATCGAATCGAATCGAAAAGAATCGAATCGAATTGATTCGCATCGAAAAGAATCGAATCGTATCGAATCGAAAAGAATCGAATCTATTCGAATCGAATGGAATTGAATCAAAAAGAATCGAATCGAATTGAAACGAAAAGAATCGAATAGATTCGAATTGAAACAAATCGAAAAAAATCAAAACGAATCAAATCACATCGAGTGGAAAAGAATCGAATCAAATAGAAAAGAATCGAATTGAATCGAACTGAATCGAAAAGAATCGAATAGATCAAATCAAAAAGAATCGAATCGATTCGAGATGAACCGAGTAGAATCGAGTCGAAGTGAAAAGAATTGAATCGAATCGAATCGAAAAGAATCTAATCGAAACGAAAAGAATCGAATCGAAGAGAATCTAATCGAAATGAAAAGAATCAAATCGAATCGAAAAGAATCGAATCGAAACGAAAACTGTCGAATCGAATCGAATCGAAAAGAATCGAGTTGAATAGAAAAGAATCGAATCGAATAAAATCGATAAGATTTGAATCAAATCCAATAGAATCGAAAAGATTCGAATCGAATTGAAAAGAAACGAACCGAAGTGAAAAGAATCGAATCGAATCGAAAGAATCAAATCGAAAAAAAATCGAATCGAAATTAAAAGAATCGAATCGAATCAAAGCATAAAGAATCGAATCTAATTGAATCGAAAGAATCGAATTGAATCAAATAGAGAAGAATCTAATGGTAAGGAATCGAATCGAAAAGAATCCAATTGTATTGAATCGAATCGAAAAGAAATGAATTGAATAGATTATAAAAGAATCGAATCGAAAGGAATCGACTCGAAACGTAAAGAATCGAATCGAAAAAATTGAATAGAATCAAAAAGAATTGAATAGAAATGAATCGAATCGAAATGAAAAGAATTGAATCGAATCGAATCGAAAACAATCGAATAAAAAAGAATCGAATTGAAACAAAAGAATCGCATTGTATTTAATCGAATCAAAAAATCTAATTGAATCGAATCGAAAAGAATCGATTTGAAAAGAATCTAATCGAATTGATAGAAAATTGAATCGAATCGAAAACAATCGAATCGAATCGAATCGAAAAGAATCGAATTGTATGGAAACGAATCGAAAAGAATCTAATTGAGTAGAAAAGAATCAAATCAAATTTAATGGAATCAAAAAGAACCGAATAGCATCGAATTGAATCGAATCGAAAAGAATCGAAACGAATTGAATCGAAAAGCATTGAGTCGAATCAAATCGAAAAGAATCGAATCGTATCAAATTGAAAAGAATCGAATCGATCTGAAAAGAATTGAATCGAATTGAATCGAATCGAAAAGAATCAAATTGAAACGAAAAGAATCAAATCGAATAGCAAAGAATCGAATCGAAACGAATCGATTTGAAAAGAGCCGAATCGAATCGAATTGAATGAAATATTCGAATCGAATCGAAAAGAATCTAATCTAATGAAATCCAAAAGAATCAAATCGAAACAAATAGAATCAAACCGAATGGAATTGGATCGAAAAGAGTCGATTCGAATCAAATTGGAATGAAAAGAATTGAATCGAATCGAATAAAAAACAAGTGAATCGAATAGAATAGAAAAGAAGAGAATCGAAACGAAAAGAATCAAATTGAATCGAAAGGAATCGAATCGAAAAGAATCGAATCAAAGAGAAAAGACTCGAATCGAATGGAAAAGAATAGAATCAAAAAGAATCGAATTGAAACAAAAAGAATCGAATTGAATTGAATCGAAAAGAATCGAATGGAATCGAATCGAAAAGAATCGAATTGAATTAAATCGAAGAGAATCGAATCGAATTGAATTGAATCGAAGAGAATCGAATCGAATAGAAAAGAATCAAATCGAAATGAATCGATTTGAAAGAAAAGAATCGAATCGAATCAAATTGAATGAAAAGAATTGAATCGAATCAAAAAGAATTGAATCAAAAAGAATCAAACCGAAACAAAAAGAATCAAACCGAATTGAAAAGAATCTAACTGAATAGAATCGAAAAGAATCGACGTACCGAATCGAATCCAATCGAAAAAAATCTAATCGTATCAAATCGAATCGAAAAGAATTGAAATGAATAGAATAGAAAAGATTCGAATCAAATCAAAAACAATCAAATCGAGTATTATCGAATCGAAAAGAATCGAATCGAAAAGAATCGAATCGAATGGAAAAGAATTGAATCAAAAAGAATTGATTCAAATCAAAAAGAATCGAATTGATTCGAATCGAAAAGACTCGAATCGAAAAGAATCGAAAAGAATCGAATCGAATCAAAAAGGATCGAATCGCAAAGAACCGAATCTAAAGAAAAGGAATCGAATCGAATCGAAACGAATAGAATCGAAAAGAATCGATTTGAATCGAAATGAAAAGAATCGTATCGAATCAAATCGAAAAAAATCAAATGGAATCGAATCGAATCGTATCGAAAAGAATCAAATCAAATGAAAAGAATCGAATTGATTGGAATCGACTCGAAAACAATCTAATTGAATTGAAAGGAATCGAATCAAATTTAATGGAATCGACAAGAATCGTATCAAATCAAAAAGATCGATACTTACCTGGCAGGGGAGATACCATGATCACGAAGGTGGTTTTCCCAGGGCGAGGCTTATCCATTGCACTCCGGATGTGCTGACCCCTGCGATTTCCCCAAATGTGGGAAACTCGACTGCATAATTTGTGGTAGTGGGGGACTGCGTTCGCGCTTTCCCCTGGTGATTCTGGTGGCTAAGATCAGACCTCGTTTCTGGCTGCGTGCGCCTCGGAGGCCTCGTGAGCTATTCTTTGACTTTCTTGTGGTTACGGCTTGGCCTTCGGGGCTTTTCGCGTGTCATCCGTCCCCGTGTCGTCCTTATGACCGCTCACGTCGGTGCTCACTTTCGGTTGTATCTGTATGTGGCGAGGAGTTTCCTTACTTGGGACGCCTCGGTGCTTGAGCGGTGACCGGCTCTCTCAGCAATAAAGAAATAATATCCTTTAAAAAAAAAAAAAAAAAAAGATCGAATCGAAATGAATCAATTCGAAAAGAATCAAATCGAATCGAATCGAAAAGAATCGAATCGAAAAGAATTGAATTGAAAAGAATCGAATTGAATCGAATTGAAAAGACTCGAATCGAATTAAAAGAATCGAATCGAATCGAAAAGAATCGAATCGAATCGGAAAGAATTGAATTGGAATGAATCGATTTGAATCGAATTGAAAAGAATCGAATCGAAAAAATCGAATCGAAAAGAACTGAGTTGAGTTGAATCGAATCGAAAAGATTCGAATCGAATCGTGTCGAATCAAAAAGATGGAATCGAAACGAATCGAATCGAATCGAATCGAAAAGAATCGAATAGATAGCAAAGAATCAAATCGAATAGAAAAGAATTTGAATCGAATTGAAACGATTCGAAAACATCGAAACTAATCGAATCATCGAATGGAAAAGAATCGAATCGAATCAAAAAGAATCGAAACGAACTGAATCGAAAGAATCGAATCGAACAGAATCGAAAAGAATTGAATCGTGATGTAACAAATCGAATCCAAATGATCGAATCAAGCCAAGTCGAAAAGAATTGAATCGAAAAGAATCGAATCAAAATGAAAAGAATCGAATAGAATCGAATTGAAAATAATCGAATTGAACCGAATCAAATAGAATAGAATCGAACAGAATTGAATCGAATGAAAAGAATCTTATCGAATCGATTCGAAAAGAATTGAATCGAATCGAATGGAGAAGAATCAAATCAAATGGAATCGAAAAGAATCGAATCAAAGAGAATCTAATCGAAACGAAAAGAATCAATCGAATCGAAAAGAATCGAATCGAAACGAAAAGTGTCGAATCGAATCGAATCGAAAAGAATCGAATCGAACCGAAAAGAATCAAATCGAATCGAAAAGAATCGAATTGAATTGAATCGTAATGAAAAGAATCGAATCGAATCGAAAGAATCAAATCGAATCGAAAACAATTGAATCGAATGCAATCAAATCGAAAAGAATCGAATCGAATTGAAAAGAATCAAATCGAATTGATTGAATCGAAAAGAATCGAATCGAATCGAATCGCATCGAAAAGAAAATAATAGAATTGAATAAAAATAATCGAATCGAATTGAGAATAATTGGAATTGAATTGAATCGATAATCGAATCGAATCAATCGAGTCGAATCGAAACTAATCGAATCGAATCAAATCGATTCGAAAAAATCGAATCAGATTGCAACGAATCGAATCATATTGAATTGATTTGAATTGAAATGAATCGAATCTAATCAAATCAAAAAGAATCGAATCCAAAGAATCGAATTGTAGAAAATCAAATCAAAACAAAAAGATTCAAATCGAAACGAATCAAATTGAAAAGAATCGAATCGAATCGAATCGAAAAGAATCGAATCGAATCGAAAAGAATCGAATAGAAAAGAATCGTATCGAATCAAATCTAAAAGAATCGAATCGAATCGAATCAAAAAGAATCGAATCGAATTGATTCGCATCGAAAAGAATCGAATCGTATCGAATCGAAAAGAATCGAATCTATTCGAATCGAATGGAATTGAATCAAAAAGAATCGAATCGAATTGAAACGAAAAGAATCGAATAGATTCGAATTGAAACAAATCGAAAAAAATCAAAACGAATCAAATCACATCGAGTGGAAAAGAATCGAATCAAATAGAAAAGAATCGAATTGAATCGAACTGAATCGAAAAGAATCGAATAGATCAAATCAAAAAGAATCGAATCGATTCGAGATGAACCGAGTAGAATCGAGTCGAAGTGAAAAGAATTGAATCGAATCGAATCGAAAAGAATCTAATCGAAACGAAAAGAATCGAATCGAAGAGAATCTAATCGAAATGAAAAGAATCAAATCGAATCGAAAAGAATCGAATCGAAACGAAAACTGTCGAATCGAATCGAATCGAAAAGAATCGAGTTGAATAGAAAAGAATCGAATCGAATAAAATCGATAAGATTTGAATCAAATCCAATAGAATCGAAAAGATTCGAATCGAATTGAAAAGAAACGAACCGAAGTGAAAAGAATCGAATCGAATCGAAAGAATCAAATCGAAAAAAAATCGAATCGAAATTAAAAGAATCGAATCGAATCAAAGCATAAAGAATCGAATCTAATTGAATCGAAAGAATCGAATTGAATCAAATAGAGAGGATCTAATGGTAAGGAATCGAATCGAAAAGAATCCAATTGTATTGAATCGAATCGAAAGAAATGAATTGAATAGATTATAAAAGAATCGAATCGAAAGGAATCGACTCGAAACGTAAAGAATCGAATCGAAAAAATTGAATAGAATCAAAAAGAATTGAATAGAAATGAATCGAATCGAAATGAAAAGAATTGAATCGAATCGAATCGAAAACAATCGAATAAAAAAGAATCGAATTGAAACAAAAGAATCGCATTGTATTTAATCGAATCAAAAAATCTAATTGAATCGAATCGAAAAGAATCGATTTGAAAAGAATCTAATCGAATTGATAGAAAATTGAATCGAATCGAAAACAATCGAATCGAATCGAATCGAAAAGAATCGAATTGTATGGAAACGAATCGAAAAGAATCTAATTGAGTAGAAAAGAATCAAATCAAATTTAATGGAATCAAAAAGAACCGAATAGCATCGAATTGAATCGAATCGAAAAGAATCGAAACGAATTGAATCGAAAAGCATTGAGTCGAATCAAATCGAAAAGAATCGAATCGTATCAAATTGAAAAGAATCGAATCGATCTGAAAAGAATTGAATCGAATTGAATCGAATCGAAAAGAATCAAATTGAAACGAAAAGAATCAAATCGAATAGCAAAGAATCGAATCGAAACGAATCGATTTGAAAAGAGCCGAATCGAATCGAATTGAATGAAATATTCGAATCGAATCGAAAAGAATCTAATCTAATGAAATCCAAAAGAATCAAATCGAAACAAATAGAATCAAACCGAATGGAATTGGATCGAAAAGAGTCGATTCGAATCAAATTGGAATGAAAAGAATTGAATCGAATCGAATAAAAAACAAGTGAATCGAATAGAATAGAAAAGAAGAGAATCGAAACGAAAAGAATCAAATTGAATCGAAAGGAATCGAATCGAAAAGAATCGAATCAAAGAGAAAAGACTCGAATCGAATGGAAAAGAATAGAATCAAAAAGAATCGAATTGAAACAAAAAGAATCGAATTGAATTGAATCGAAAAGAATCGAATGGAATCGAATCGAAAAGAATCGAATTGAATTAAATCGAAGAGAATCGAATCGAATTGAATTGAATCGAAGAGAATCGAATCGAATAGAAAAGAATCAAATCGAAATGAATCGATTTGAAACGAAAAGAATCGAATCGAATCAAATTGAATGAAAAGAATTGAATCGAATCAAAAAGAATTGAATCAAAAAGAATCAAACCGAAACAAAAAGAATCAAACCGAATTGAAAAGAATCTAACTGAATAGAATCGAAAAGAATCGACGTACCGAATCGAATCCAATCGAAAAAAATCTAATCGTATCAAATCGAATCGAAAAGAATTGAAATGAATAGAATAGAAAAGATTCGAATCAAATCAAAAACAATCAAATCGAGTAATATCGAATCGAAAAGAATCGAATCGAAAAGAATCGAATCGAATGGAAAAGAATTGAATCAAAAAGAATTGATTCAAATCAAAAAGAATCGAATCGATTCGAATCGAAAAGACTCGAATCGAAAAGAATCGAAAAGAATCGAATCGAATCAAAAAGGATCGAATCGCAAAGAACCGAATCTAAAGAAAAGGAATCGAATCGAATCGAAACGAATAGAATCGAAAAGAATCGATTTGAATCGAAATGAAAAGAATCGTATCGAATCAAATCGAAAAAAATCAAATGGAATCGAATCGAATCGTATCGAAAAGAATCAAATCAAATGAAAAGAATCGAATCGAATAGAAAAGAATCGAATTGATTGGAATCGACTCGAAAACAATCTAATTGAATTGAAAGGAATCGAATCAAATTTAATGGAATCGACAAGAATCGTATCAAATCAAAAAGATCGAATCGAAATGAATCAATTCGAAAAGAATCAAATCGAATCGAATCGAAAAGAATCGAATCGAAAAGAATTGAATTGAAAAGAATCGAATTGAATCGAATTGAAAAGACTCGAATCGAATTAAAAGAATCGAATCGAATCGAAAAGAATCGAATCGAATCGGAAAGAATTGAATTGGAATGAATCGATTTGAATCGAATTGAAAAGAATCGAATCGAAAAAATCGAATCGAAAAGAACTGAGTTGAGTTGAATCGAATCGAAAAGATTCGAATCGAATCGTGTCGAATCAAAAAGATGGAATCGAAACGAATCGAATCGAATCGAATCGAAAAGAATCGAATAGATAGCAAAGAATCAAATCGAATAGAAAAGAATTTGAATCGAATTGAAACGATTCGAAAACATCGAAACTAATCGAATCATCGAATGGAAAAGAATCGAATCGAATCAAAAAGAATCGAAACGAACTGAATCGAAAGAATCGAATCGAACAGAATCGAAAAGAATTGAATCGTGATGTAACAAATCGAATCCAAATGATCGAATCAAGCCAAGTCGAAAAGAATTGAATCGAAAAGAATCGAATCAAAATGAAAAGAATCGAATAGAATCGAATTGAAAATAATCGAATTGAACCGAATCAAATAGAATAGAATCGAACAGAATTGAATCGAATGAAAAGAATCTTATCGAATCGATTCGAAAAGAATTGAATCGAATCGAATGGAGAAGAATCAAATCAAATGGAATCGAAAAGAATCGAATCAAAGAGAATCTAATCGAAACGAAAAGAATCAATCGAATCGAAAAGAATCGAATCGAAACGAAAAGTGTCGAATCGAATCGAATCGAAAAGAATCGAATCGAACCGAAAAGAATCAAATCGAATCGAAAAGAATCGAATTGAATTGAATCGTAATGAAAAGAATCGAATCGAATCGAAAGAATCAAATCGAATCGAAAACAATTGAATCGAATGCAATCAAATCGAAAAGAATCGAATCGAATTGAAAAGAATCAAATCGAATTGATTGAATCGAAAAGAATCGAATCGAATCGAATCGCATCGAAAAGAAAATAATAGAATTGAATAAAAATAATCGAATCGAATTGAGAATAATTGGAATTGAATTGAATCGATAATCGAATCGAATCAAATCGAGTCGAATCGAAACTAATCGAATCGAATCAAATCGATTCGAAAAAATCGAATCAGATTGCAACGAATCGAATCATATTGAATTGATTTGAATTGAAATGAATCGAATCTAATCAAATCAAAAAGAATCGAATCCAAAGAATCGAATTGTAGAAAATCAAATCAAAACAAAAAGATTCAAATCGAAACGAATCAAATTGAAAAGAATCGAATCGAATCGAATCGAAAAGAATCGAATCGAATCGAAAAGAATCGAATAGAAAAGAATCGTATCGAATCAAATCTAAAAGAATCGAATCGAATCGAATAAAAAAGAATCGAATCGAATTGATTCGCATCGAAAAGAATCGAATCGTATCGAATCGAAAAGAATCGAATCTATTCGAATCGAATGGAATTGAATCAAAAAGAATCGAATCGAATTGAAACGAAAAGAATCGAATAGATTCGAATTGAAACAAATCGAAAAAAATCAAAACGAATCAAATCACATCGAGTGGAAAAGAATCGAATCAAATAGAAAAGAATCGAATTGAATCGAACTGAATCGAAAAGAATCGAATAGATCAAATCAAAAAGAATCGAATCGATTCGAGATGAACCGAGTAGAATCGAGTCGAAGTGAAAAGAATTGAATCGAATCGAATCGAAAAGAATCTAATCGAAACGAAAAGAATCGAATCGAAGAGAATCTAATCGAAATGAAAAGAATCAAATCGAATCGAAAAGAATCGAATCGAAACGAAAACTGTCGAATCGAATCGAATCGAAAAGAATCGAGTTGAATAGAAAAGAATCGAATCGAATAAAATCGATAAGATTTGAATCAAATCCAATAGAATCGAAAAGATTCGAATCGAATTGAAAAGAAACGAACCGAAGTGAAAAGAATCGAATCGAATCGAAAGAATCAAATCGAAAAAAAATCGAATCGAAATTAAAAGAATCGAATCGAATCAAAGCATAAAGAATCGAATCTAATTGAATCGAAAGAATCGAATTGAATCAAATAGAGAAGGATCTAATGGTAAGGAATCGAATCGAAAAGAATCCAATTGTATTGAATCGAATCGAAAATGAATTGAATAGATTATAAAAGAATCGAATCGAAAGGAATCGACTCGAAACGTAAAGAATCGAATCGAAAAAATTGAATAGAATCAAAAAGAATTGAATAGAAATGAATCGAATCGAAATGAAAAGAATTGAATCGAATCGAATCGAAAACAATCGAATAAAAAAGAATCGAATTGAAACAAAAGTAATCGCATTGTATTTAATCGAATCAAAAAATCTAATTGAATCGAATCGAAAAGAATCGATTTGAAAAGAATCTAATCGAATTGATAGAAAATTGAATCGAATCGAAAACAATCGAATCGAATCGAATCGAAAAGAATCGAATTGTATGGAAACGAATCGAAAAGAATCTAATTGAGTAGAAAAGAATCAAATCAAATTTAATGGAATCAAAAAGAACCGAATAGCATCGAATTGAATCGAATCGAAAAGAATCGAAACGAATTGAATCGAAAAGCATTGAGTCGAATCAAATCGAAAAGAATCGAATCGTATCAAATTGAAAAGAATCGAATCGATCTGAAAAGAATTGAATCGAATTGAATCGAATCGAAAAGAATCAAATTGAAACGAAAAGAATCAAATCGAATAGCAAAGAATCGAATCGAAACGAATCGATTTGAAAAGAGCCGAATCGAATCGAATTGAATGAAATATTCGAATCGAATCGAAAAGAATCTAATCTAATGAAATCCAAAAGAATCAAATCGAAACAAATAGAATCAAACCGAATGGAATTGGATCGAAAAGAGTCGATTCGAATCAAATTGGAATGAAAAGAATTGAATCGAATCGAATAAAAAACAAGTGAATCGAATAGAATAGAAAAGAAGAGAATCGAAACGAAAAGAATCAAATTGAATCGAAAGGAATCGAATCGAAAAGAATCGAATCAAAGAGAAAAGACTCGAATCGAATGGAAAAGAATAGAATCAAAAAGAATCGAATTGAAACAAAAAGAATCGAATTGAATTGAATCGAAAAGAATCGAATGGAATCGAATCGAAAAGAATCGAATTGAATTAAATCGAAGAGAATCGAATCGAATTGAATTGAATCGAAGAGAATCGAATCGAATAGAAAAGAATCAAATCGAAATGAATCGATTTGAAACGAAAAGAATCGAATCGAATCAAATTGAATGAAAAGAATTGAATCGAATCAAAAAGAATTGAATCAAAAAGAATCAAACCGAAACAAAAAGAATCAAACCGAATTGAAAAGAATCTAACTGAATAGAATCGAAAAGAATCGACGTACCTGAATCGAATCCAATCGAAAAAAATCTAATCGTATCAAATCGAATCGAAAAGAATTGAAATGAATAGAATAGAAAAGATTCGAATCAAATCAAAAACAATCAAATCGAGTAATATCGAATCGAAAAGAATCGAATCGAAAAGAATCGAATCGAATGGAAAGAATGAATTGAATCAAAAAGAATTGATTCAAATCAAAAAGAATCGAATCGATTCGAATCGAAAAGACTCGAATCGAAAAGAATCGAAAAGAATCGAATCGAATCAAAAAGGATCGAATCGCAAAGAATCGAATCTAAAGAAAAGGAATCGAATCGAATCGAAACGAATAGAATCGAAAAGAATCGATTTGAATCGAAATGAAAAGAATCGTATCGAATCAAATCGAAAAAAATCAAATGGAATCGAATCGAATCGTATCGAAAAGAATCAAATCAAATGAAAAGAATCGAATCGAATAGAAAAGAATCGAATTGATTGGAATCGACTCGAAAACAATCTAATTGAATTGAAAGGAATCGAATCAAATTTAATGGAATCGACAAGAATCGTATCAAATCAAAAAGATCGAATCGAAATGAATCAATTCGAAAAGAATCAAATCGAATCGAATCGAAAAGAATCGAATCGAAAAGAATTGAATTGAAAAGAATCGAATTGAATCGAATTGAAAAGACTCGAATCGAATTAAAAGAATCGAATCGAATCGAAAAGAATCGAATCGAATCGGAAAGAATTGAATTGGAATGAATCGATTTGAATCGAATTGAAAAGAATCGAATCGAAAAAATCGAATCGAAAAGAACTGAGTTGAGTTGAATCGAATCGAAAAGATTCGAATCGAATCGTGTCGAATCAAAAAGATGGAATCGAAACGAATCGAATCGAATCGAATCGAAAAGAATCGAATAGATAGCAAAGAATCAAATCGAATAGAAAAGAATTTGAATCGAATTGAAACGATTCGAAAACATCGAAACTAATCGAATCATCGAATGGAAAAGAATCGAATCGAATCAAAAAGAATCGAAACGAACTGAATCGAAAGAATCGAATCGAACAGAATCGAAAAGAATTGAATCGTGATGTAACAAATCGAATCCAAATGATCGAATCAAGCCAAGTCGAAAAGAATTGAATCGAAAAGAATCGAATCAAAATGAAAAGAATCGAATAGAATCGAATTGAAAATAATCGAATTGAACCGAATCAAATAGAATAGAATCGAACAGAATTGAATCGAATGAAAAGAATCTTATCGAATCGATTCGAAAAGAATTGAATCGAATCGAATGGAGAAGAATCAAATCAAATGGAATCGAAAAGAATCGAATCAAAGAGAATCTAATCGAAACGAAAAGAATCAATCGAATCGAAAAGAATCGAATCGAAACGAAAAGTGTCGAATCGAATCGAATCGAAAAGAATCGAATCGAACCGAAAAGAATCAAATCGAATCGAAAAGAATCGAATTGAATTGAATCGTAATGAAAAGAATCGAATCGAATCGAAAGAATCAAATCGAATCGAAAACAATTGAATCGAATGCAATCAAATCGAAAAGAATCGAATCGAATTGAAAAGAATCAAATCGAATTGATTGAATCGAAAAGAATCGAATCGAATCGAATCGCATCGAAAAGAAAATAATAGAATTGAATAAAAATAATCGAATCGAATTGAGAATAATTGGAATTGAATTGAATCGATAATCGAATCGAATCAAATCGAGTCGAATCGAAACTAATCGAATCGAATCAAATCGATTCGAAAAAATCGAATCAGATTGCAACGAATCGAATCATATTGAATTGATTTGAATTGAAATGAATCGAATCTAATCAAATCAAAAAGAATCGAATCCAAAGAATCGAATTGTAGAAAATCAAATCAAAACAAAAAGATTCAAATCGAAACGAATCAAATTGAAAAGAATCGAATCGAATCGAATCGAAAAGAATCGAATCGAATCGAAAAGAATCGAATAGAAAAGAATCGTATCGAATCAAATCTAAAAGAATCGAATCGAATCGAATAAAAAAGAATCGAATCGAATTGATTCGCATCGAAAAGAATCGAATCGTATCGAATCGAAAAGAATCGAATCTATTCGAATCGAATGGAATTGAATCAAAAAGAATCGAATCGAATTGAAACGAAAAGAATCGAATAGATTCGAATTGAAACAAATCGAAAAAAATCAAAACGAATCAAATCACATCGAGTGGAAAAGAATCGAATCAAATAGAAAAGAATCGAATTGAATCGAACTGAATCGAAAAGAATCGAATAGATCAAATCAAAAAGAATCGAATCGATTCGAGATGAACCGAGTAGAATCGAGTCGAAGTGAAAAGAATTGAATCGAATCGAATCGAAAAGAATCTAATCGAAACGAAAAGAATCGAATCGAAGAGAATCTAATCGAAATGAAAAGAATCAAATCGAATCGAAAAGAATCGAATCGAAACGAAAACTGTCGAATCGAATCGAATCGAAAAGAATCGAGTTGAATAGAAAAGAATCGAATCGAATAAAATCGATAAGATTTGAATCAAATCCAATAGAATCGAAAAGATTCGAATCGAATTGAAAAGAAACGAACCGAAGTGAAAAGAATCGAATCGAATCGAAAGAATCAAATCGAAAAAAAATCGAATCGAAATTAAAAGAATCGAATCGAATCAAAGCATAAAGAATCGAATCTAATTGAATCGAAAGAATCGAATTGAATCAAATAGAGAAGAATCTAATGGTAAGGAATCGAATCGAAAAGAATCCAATTGTATTGAATCGAATCGAAAAGAAATGAATTGAATAGATTATAAAAGAATCGAATCGAAAGGAATCGACTCGAAACGTAAAGAATCGAATCGAAAAAATTGAATAGAATCAAAAAGAATTGAATAGAAATGAATCGAATCGAAATGAAAAGAATTGAATCGAATCGAATCGAAAACAATCGAATAAAAAAGAATCGAATTGAAACAAAAGAATCGCATTGTATTTAATCGAATCAAAAAATCTAATTGAATCGAATCGAAAAGAATCGATTTGAAAAGAATCTAATCGAATTGATAGAAAATTGAATCGAATCGAAAACAATCGAATCGAATCGAATCGAAAAGAATCGAATTGTATGGAAACGAATCGAAAAGAATCTAATTGAGTAGAAAAGAATCAAATCAAATTTAATGGAATCAAAAAGAACCGAATAGCATCGAATTGAATCGAATCGAAAAGAATCGAAACGAATTGAATCGAAAAGCATTGAGTCGAATCAAATCGAAAAGAATCGAATCGTATCAAATTGAAAAGAATCGAATCGATCTGAAAAGAATTGAATCGAATTGAATCGAATCGAAAAGAATCAAATTGAAACGAAAAGAATCAAATCGAATAGCAAAGAATCGAATCGAAACGAATCGATTTGAAAAGAGCCGAATCGAATCGAATTGAATGAAATATTCGAATCGAATCGAAAAGAATCTAATCTAATGAAATCCAAAAGAATCAAATCGAAACAAATAGAATCAAACCGAATGGAATTGAATCGAAAAGAGTCGATTCGAATCAAATTGGAATGAAAAGAATTGAATCGAATCGAATAAAAAACAAGTGAATCGAATAGAATAGAAAAGAAGAGAATCGAAACGAAAAGAATCAAATTGAATCGAAAGGAATCGAATCGAAAAGAATCGAATCAAAGAGAAAAGACTCGAATCGAATGGAAAAGAATAGAATCAAAAAGAATCGAATTGAAACAAAAAGAATCGAATTGAATTGAATCGAAAAGAATCGAATGGAATCGAATCGAAAAGAATCGAATTGAATTAAATCGAAGAGAATCGAATTGAATTGAATCGAAGAGAATCGAATCGAATAGAAAAGAATCAAATCGAAATGAATCGATTTGAAAGGAAAAGAATCGAATCGAATCAAATTGAATGAAAAGAATTGAATCGAATCAAAAAGAATTGAATCAAAAAGAATCAAACCGAAACAAAAAGAATCAAACCGAATTGAAAAGAATCTAACTGAATAGAATCGAAAAGAATCGACGTACCGAATCGAATCCAATCGAAAAAAATCTAATCGTATCAAATCGAATCGAAAAGAATTGAAATGAATAGAATAGAAAAGATTCGAATCAAATCAAAAACAATCAAATCGAGTAATATCGAATCGAAAAGAATCGAATCGAAAAGAATCGAATCGAATGGAAAAGAATTGAATCAAAAAGAATTGATTCAAATCAAAAAGAATCGAATTGATTCGAATCGAAAAGACTCGAATCGAAAAGAATCGAAAAGAATCGAATCGAATCAAAAAGGATCGAATCGCAAAGAACCGAATCTAAAGAAAAGGAATCGAATCCAATCGAAACGAATAGAATCGAAAAGAATCGATTTGAATCGAAATGAAAAGAATCGTATCGAATCAAATCGAAAAAAATCAAATGGAATCGAATCGAATCGTATCGAAAAGAATCAAATCAAATGAAAAGAATCGAATCGAATAGAAAAGAATCGAATTGATTGGAATCGACTCGAAAACAATCTAATTGAATTGAAAGGAATCGAATCAAATTTAATGGAATCGACAAGAATCGTATCAAATCAAAAAGATCGATACTTACCTGGCAGGGGAGATACCATGATCACGAAGGTGGTTTTCCCAGGGCGAGGCTTATCCATTGCACTCCGGATGTGCTGACCCCTGCGATTTCCCCAAATGTGGGAAACTCGACTGCATAATTTGTGGTAGTGGGGGACTGCGTTCGCGCTTTCCCCTGGTGATTCTGGTGGCTAAGATCAGACCTCGTTTCTGGCTGCGTGCGCCTCGGAGGCCTCGTGAGCTATTCTTTGACTTTCTTGTGGTTACGGCTTGGCCTTCGGGGCTTTTCGCGTGTCATCCGTCCCCGTGTCGTCCTTATGACCGCTCACGTCGGTGCTCACTTTCGGTTGTATCTGTATGTGGCGAGGAGTTTCCTTACTTGGGACGCCTCGGTGCTTGAGCGGTGACCGGCTCTCTCAGCAATAAAGAAATAATATCCTTTAAAAAAAAAAAAAAAAAGATCGAATCGAAATGAATCAATTCGAAAAGAATCAAATCGAATCGAATCGAAAAGAATCGAATCGAAAAGAATTGAATTGAAAAGAATCGAATTGAATCGAATTGAAAAGACTCGAATCGAATTAAAAGAATCGAATCGAATCGAAAAGAATCGAATCGAATCGGAAAGAATTGAATTGGAATGAATCGATTTGAATCGAATTGAAAAGAATCGAATCGAAAAAATCGAATCGAAAAGAACTGAGTTGAGTTGAATCGAATCGAAAAGATTCGAATCGAATCGTGTCGAATCAAAAAGATGGAATCGAAACGAATCGAATCGAATCGAATCGAAAAGAATCGAATAGATAGCAAAGAATCAAATCGAATAGAAAAGAATTTGAATCGAATTGAAACGATTCGAAAACATCGAAACTAATCGAATCATCGAATGGAAAAGAATCGAATCGAATCAAAAAGAATCGAAACGAACTGAATCGAAAGAATCGAATCGAACAGAATCGAAAAGAATTGAATCGTGATGTAACAAATCGAATCCAAATGATCGAATCAAGCCAAGTCGAAAAGAATTGAATCGAAAAGAATCGAATCAAAATGAAAAGAATCGAATAGAATCGAATTGAAAATAATCGAATTGAACCGAATCAAATAGAATAGAATCGAACAGAATTGAATCGAATGAAAAGAATCTTATCGAATCGATTCGAAAAGAATTGAATCGAATCGAATGGAGAAGAATCAAATCAAATGGAATCGAAAAGAATCGAATCAAAGAGAATCTAATCGAAACGAAAAGAATCAATCGAATCGAAAAGAATCGAATCGAAACGAAAAGTGTCGAATCGAATCGAATCGAAAAGAATCGAATCGAACCGAAAAGAATCAAATCGAATCGAAAAGAATCGAATTGAATTGAATCGTAATGAAAAGAATCGAATCGAATCGAAAGAATCAAATCAAATCGAAAACAATTGAATCGAATGCAATCAAATCGAAAAGAATCGAATCGAATTGAAAAGAATCAAATCGAATTGATTGAATCGAAAAGAATCGAATCGAATCGCATCGAATCGAAAATAATAGAATTGAATAAAAATAATCGAATCGAATTGAGAATAATTGGAATTGAATTGAATCGATAATCGAATCGAAACTAATCGAATCGAATCAAATCGATTCGAAAAAATCGAATCAGATTGCAACGAATCGAATCATATTGAATTGATTTGAATTGAAATGAATCGAATCTAATCAAATCAAAAAGAATCGAATCCAAAGAATCGAATTGTAGAAAATCAAATCAAAACAAAAAGATTCAAATCGAAACGAATCAAATTGAAAAGAATCGAATCGAATCGAATCGAAAAGAATCGAATCGAATCGAAAAGAATCGAATAGAAAAGAATCGTATCGAATCAAATCTAAAAGAATCGAATCGAATCGAAAAGAATCGAATCGAATTGATTCGCATCGAAAAGAATCGAATCGTATCGAATCGAAAAGAATCGAATCTATTCGAATCGAATGGAATTGAATCAAAAAGAATCGAATCGAATTGAAACGAAAAGAATCGAATAGATTCGAATTGAAACAAATCGAAAAAAATCAAAACGAATCAAATCACATCGAGTGGAAAAGAATCGAATCAAATAGAAAAGAATCGAATTGAATCGAACTGAATCGAAAAGAATCGAATAGATCAAATCAAAAAGAATCGAATCGATTCGAGATGAACCGAGTAGAATCGAGTCGAAGTGAAAAGAATTGAATCGAATCGAATCGAAAAGAATCTAATCGAAACGAAAAGAATCGAATCGAAGAGAATCTAATCGAAATGAAAAGAATCAAATCGAATCGAAAAGAATCGAATCGAAACGAAAACTGTCGAATCGAATCGAATCGAAAAGAATCGAGTTGAATAGAAAAGAATCGAATCGAATAAAATCGATAAGATTTGAATCAAATCCAATAGAATCGAAAAGATTCGAATCGAATTGAAAAGAAACGAACCGAAGTGAAAAGAATCGAATCGAATCGAAAGAATCAAATCGAAAAAAAATCGAATCGAAATTAAAAGAATCGAATCGAATCAAAGCATAAAGAATCGAATCTAATTGAATCGAAAGAATCGAATTGAATCAAATAGAGAAGAATCTAATGGTAAGGAATCGAATCGAAAAGAATCCAATTGTATTGAATCGAATCGAAAAGAAATGAATTGAATAGATTATAAAAGAATCGAATCGAAAGGAATCGACTCGAAACGTAAAGAATCGAATCGAAAAAATTGAATAGAATCAAAAGAATTGAATAGAAATGAATCGAATCGAAATGAAAAGAATTGAATCGAATCGAATCGAAAACAATCGAATAAAAAAGAATCGAATTGAAACAAAAGAATCGCATTGTATTTAATCGAATCAAAAAATCTAATTGAATCGAATCGAAAAGAATCGATTTGAAAAGAATCTAATCGAATTGATAGAAAATTGAATCGAATCGAAAACAATCGAATCGAATCGAATGAAAAGAATCGAATTGTATGGAAACGAATCGAAAAGAATCTAATTGAGTAGAAAAGAATCAAATCAAATTTAATGGAATCAAAAGAACCGAATAGCATCGAATTGAATCGAATCGAAAAGAATCGAAACGAATTGAATCGAAAAGCATTGAGTCGAATCAAATCGAAAAGAATCGAATCGTATCAAATTGAAAAGAATCGAATCGATCTGAAAAGAATTGAATCGAATTGAATCGAATCGAAAAGAATCAAATTGAAACGAAAAGAATCAAATCGAATAGCAAAGAATCGAATCGAAACGAATCGATTTGAAAAGAGCCGAATCGAATCGAATTGAATGAAATATTCGAATCGAATCGAAAAGAATCTAATCTAATGAAATCCAAAAGAATCAAATCGAAACAAATAGAATCAAACCGAATGGAATTGAATCGAAAAGAGTCGATTCGAATCAAATTGGAATGAAAAGAATTGAATCGAATCGAATAAAAAACAAGTGAATCGAATAGAATAGAAAAGAAGAGAATCGAAACGAAAAGAATCAAATTGAATCGAAAGGAATCGAATCGAAAAGAATCGAATCAAAGAGAAAAGACTCGAATCGAATGGAAAAGAATAGAATCAAAAAGAATCGAATTGAAACAAAAAGAATCGAATTGAATTGAATCGAAAAGAATCGAATGGAATCGAATCGAAAAGAATCGAATTGAATTAAATCGAAGAGAATCGAATCGAATTGAATTGAATCGAAGAGAATCGAATCGAATAGAAAAGAATCAAATCGAAATGAATCGATTTGAAAGAAAAAGAATCGAATCGAATCAAATTGAATGAAAAGAATTGAATCGAATCAAAAAGAATTGAATCAAAAAGAATCAAACCGAAACAAAAAGAATCAAACCGAATTGAAAAGAATCTAACTGAATAGAATCGAAAAGAATCGACGTACCGAATCGAATCCAATCGAAAAAAATCTAATCGTATCAAATCGAATCGAAAAGAATTGAAATGAATAGAATAGAAAAGATTCGAATCAAATCAAAAACAATCAAATCGAGTAATATCGAATCGAAAAGAATCGAATCGAAAAGAATCGAATCGAATGGAAAAGAATTGAATCAAAAAGAATTGATTCAAATCAAAAAGAATCGAATTGATTCGAATCGAAAAGACTCGAATCGAAAAGAATCGAATCGAATCAAAAAGGATCGAATCGCAAAGAACCGAATCTAAAGAAAAGGAATCGAATCGAATCGAAACGAATAGAATCGAAAAGAATCGATTTGAATCGAAATGAAAAGAATCGTATCGAATCAAATCGAAAAAAATCAAATGGAATCGAATCGAATCGTATCGAAAAGAATCAAATCAAATGAAAAGAATCGAATCGAATAGAAAAGAATCGAATTGATTGGAATCGACTCGAAAACAATCTAATTGAATTGAAAGGAATCGAATCAAATTTAATGGAATCGACAAGAATCGTATCAAATCAAAAGATCGATACTTACCTGGCAGGGGAGATACCATGATCACGAAGGTGGTTTTCCCAGGGCGAGGCTTATCCATTGCACTCCGGATGTGCTGACCCCTGCGATTTCCCCCAAATGTGGGAAACTCGACTGCATAATTTGTGGTAGTGGGGGACTGCGTTCGCGCTTTCCCCTGGTGATTCTGGTGGCTAAGATCAGACCTCGTTTCTGGCTGCGTGCGCCTCGGAGGCCTCGTGAGCTATTCTTTGACTTTCTTGTGGTTACGGCTTGGCCTTCGGGGCTTTTCGCGTGTCATCCGTCCCCGTGTCGTCCTTATGACCGCTCACGTCGGTGCTCACTTTCGGTTGTATCTGTATGTGGCGAGGAGTTTCCTTACTTGGGACGCCTCGGTGCTTGAGCGGTGACCGGCTCTCTCAGCAATAAAGAAATAATATCCTTTAAAAAAAAAAAAAAAAAAAAAGATCGAATCGAAATGAATCAATTCGAAAAGAATCAAATCGAATCGAATCGAAAAGAATCGAATCGAAAAGAATTGAATTGAAAAGAATCGAATTGAATCGAATTGAAAAGACTCGAATCGAATTAAAAGAATCGAATCGAATCGAAAAGAATCGAATCGAATCGGAAAGAATTGAATTGGAATGAATCGATTTGAATCGAATTGAAAAGAATCGAATCGAAAAATCGAATCGAAAAGAACTGAGTTGAGTTGAATCGAATCGAAAAGATTCGAATCGAATCGTGTCGAATCAAAAAGATGGAATCGAAACGAATCGAATCGAATCGAATCGAAAAGAATCGAATAGATAGCAAAGAATCAAATCGAATAGAAAAGAATTTGAATCGAATTGAAACGATTCGAAAACATCGAAACTAATCGAATCATCGAATGGAAAAGAATCGAATCGAATCAAAAAGAATCGAAACGAACTGAATCGAAAGAATCGAATCGAACAGAATCGAAAAGAATTGAATCGTGATGTAACAAATCGAATCCAAATGATCGAATCAAGCCAAGTCGAAAAGAATTGAATCGAAAAGAATCGAATCAAAATGAAAAGAATCGAATAGAATCGAATTGAAAATAATCGAATTGAACCGAATCAAATAGAATAGAATCGAACAGAATTGAATCGAATGAAAAGAATCTTATCGAATCGATTCGAAAAGAATTGAATCGAATCGAATGGAGAAGAATCAAATCAAATGGAATCGAAAAGAATCGAATCAAAGAGAATCTAATCGAAACGAAAAGAATCAATCGAATCGAAAAGAATCGAATCGAAACGAAAAGTGTCGAATCGAATCGAATCGAAAAGAATCGAATCGAACCGAAAAGAATCAAATCGAATCGAAAAGAATCGAATTGAATTGAATCGTAATGAAAAGAATCGAATCGAATCGAAAGAATCAAATCAATCGAAAACAATTGAATCGAATGCAATCAAATCGAAAAGAATCGAATCGAATTGAAAAGAATCAAATCGAATTGATTGAATCGAAAAGAATCGAATCGAATCGCATCGAATCGAAAATAATAGAATTGAATAAAAATAATCGAATCGAATTGAGAATAATTGGAATTGAATTGAATCGATAATCGAATCGAAACTAATCGAATCGAATCAAATCGATTCGAAAAAATCGAATCAGATTGCAACGAATCGAATCATATTGAATTGATTTGAATTGAAATGAATCGAATCTAATCAAATCAAAAAGAATCGAATCCAAAGAATCGAATTGTAGAAAATCAAATCAAAACAAAAAGATTCAAATCGAAACGAATCAAATTGAAAAGAATCGAATCGAATCGAATCGAAAAGAATCGAATCGAATCGAAAAGAATCGAATAGAAAAGAATCGTATCGAATCAAATCTAAAAGAATCGAATCGAATCGAATAAAAAAGAATCGAATCGAATTGATTCGCATCGAAAAGAATCGAATCGTATCGAATCGAAAAGAATCGAATCTATTCGAATCGAATGGAATTGAATCAAAAAGAATCGAATCGAATTGAAACGAAAAGAATCGAATAGATTCGAATTGAAACAAATCGAAAAAAATCAAAACGAATCAAATCACATCGAGTGGAAAAGAATCGAATCAAATAGAAAAGAATCGAATTGAATCGAACTGAATCGAAAAGAATCGAATAGATCAAATCAAAAGAATCGAATCGATTCGAGATGAACCGAGTAGAATCGAGTCGAAGTGAAAAGAATTGAATCGAATCGAATCGAAAAGAATCTAATCGAAACGAAAAGAATCGAATCGAAGAGAATCTAATCGAAATGAAAAGAATCAAATCGAATCGAAAAGAATCGAATCGAAACGAAAACTGTCGAATCGAATCGAATCGAAAAGAATCGAGTTGAATAGAAAAGAATCGAATCGAATAAAATCGATAAGATTTGAATCAAATCCAATAGAATCGAAAAGATTCGAATCGAATTGAAAAGAAACGAACCGAAGTGAAAAGAATCGAATCGAATCGAAAGAATCAAATCGAAAAAAAATCGAATCGAAATTAAAAGAATCGAATCGAATCAAAGCATAAAGAATCGAATCTAATTGAATCGAAAGAATCGAATTGAATCAAATAGAGAAGAATCTAATGGTAAGGAATCGAATCGAAAAGAATCCAATTGTATTGAATCGAATCGAAAAGAAATGAATTGAATAGATTATAATAAAAGAATCGAATGCGAAAGGAATCGACTCGAAACGTAAAGAATCGAATCGAAAAAATTGATAGAATCAAAAATGAATTGATAGAAATGAATCGAATCGAAATGAAAAGAATTGAATCGAATCGAATCGAAAACAATCGAATAAAAAAGAATCGAATTGAAACAAAAGATATCGCATTGTATTTAATCGAATCAAAAAATCTAATTGAATCGAATCGAAAAGAATCGATTTGAAAAGAATCTAATCGAATTGATGAGAAAATTGAATCGAATCGAAAACAATCGAATCGAATCGAATGGAAAAGAATCGAATTGTATGGAAACGAATCGAAAAGAATCTAATTGGTAGAAAAGAATCAAATCAATGTTAACTGGAATCAAAAAGAACCGACAGCCATCGAATTGAATCGAATCGAAAAGATCGAAACGAATTGAATCGAAAAGCATTGAGTCGAATCAAATCGAAAAGAATCGAATCGTATCAAATTGAAAAGAATCGAATCGATCTGAAAAGAATTGAATCGAATTGAATCGAATCGAAAAGAATCAAATTGAACGAAAAGAATCAAATCGAATAGCAAAGAATCGAATCGAAACGAATCGATTTGAAAAGAGCCGAATCGAATCGAATTGAATGAAATATTCGAATCGAATCGAAAAGAATCTAATCTAATGAAATCCAAAAGAATCAAATCGAAACAAATAGAATCAAACCGAATGGAATTGGAATCGAAAAAGAGTCGATTCGAATCAAATTGGAATGAAAAGAATTGAATCGAATCGAATAAAAAACAAGTGAATCGAATAGAATAGAAAAGAAGAGAATCGAAACGAAAAGAATCAAATTGAATCGAAAGGAATCGAATCGAAAAGAATCGAATCAAAGAGAAAAGACTCGAATCGAATGGAAAAGAATAGAATCAAAAAGAATCGAATTGAAAACAAAAAGAATCGAATTGAATTGAATCGAAAAGAATCGAATGGAATCGAATCGAAAAGAATCGAATTGAATTAAATCGAAGAGAATCGAATTGAATTGAATCGAAGAGAATCGAATCGAATAGAAAAGAATCAAATCGAAATGAATCGATTTGAAAGGAAAAGAATCGAATCGAATCAAATTGAATGAAAAGAATTGAATCGAATCAAAAAGAATTGAATCAAAAAGAATCAAACCGAAAACAAAAAGAATCAAACCGAATTGAAAAGAATCTAACTGAATAGAATCGAAAAGAATCGACGTACCGAATCGAATCCAATCGAAAAAAATCTAATCGTATCAAATCGAATCGAAAAGAATTGAAATGAATAGAATAGAAAAGATTCGAATCAAATCAAAAACAATCAAATCGAGTAATATCGAATCGAAAAGAATCGAATCGAAAAGAATCGAATCGAATGGAAAAGAATTGAATCAAAAAGAATTGATTCAAATCAAAAAGAATCGAATTGATTCGAATCGAAAAGACTCGAATCGAAAAGAATCGAAAAGAATCGAATCGAATCAAAAAGGATCGAATCGCAAAGAACCGAATCTAAAGAAAAGGAATCGAATCCAATCGAAACGAATAGAATCGAAAAGAATCGATTTGAATCGAAATGAAAAGAATCGTATCGAATCAAATCGAAAAAAATCAAATGGAATCGAATCGAATCGAATCGAAAAGAATCGAATCAAATGAAAAGAATCGAATCGAATAGAAAAGAATCGAATTGATTGGAATCGACTCGAAAACAATCTAATTGAATTGAAAGGAATCGAATCAAATTTAATGGAATCGACAAGAATCGTATCAAATCAAAAAGATCGATACTTACCTGGCAGGGGAGATACCATGATCACGAAGGTGGTTTTCCCAGGGCGAGGCTTATCCATTGCACTCCGGATGTGCTGACCCCTGCGATTTCCCCAAATGTGGGAAACTCGACTGCATAATTTGTGGTAGTGGGGGACTGCGTTCGCGCTTTCCCCTGGTGATTCTGGTGGCTAAGATCAGACCTCGTTTCTGGCTGCGTGCGCCTCGGAGGCCTCGTGAGCTATTCTTTGACTTTCTTGTGGTTACGGCTTGGCCTTCGGGGCTTTTCGCGTGTCATCCGTCCCCGTGTCGTCCTTATGACCGCTCACGTCGGTGCTCACTTTCGGTTGTATCTGTATGTGGCGAGGAGTTTCCTTACTTGGGACGCCTCGGTGCTTGAGCGGTGACCGGCTCTCTCAGCAATAAAGAAATAATATCCTTTAAAAAAAAAAAAAAAAAAGATCGAATCGAAATGAATCAATTCGAAAAGAATCAAATCGAATCGAATCGAAAAGAATCGAATCGAAAAGAATTGAATTGAAAAGAATCGAATTGAATCGAATTGAAAAGACTCGAATCGAATCGGAAAGAATTGAATTGGAATGAATCGATTTGAATCGAATTGAAAAGAATCGAATCGAAAAAATCGAATCGAAAAGAACTGA